>NW_021319319.1:360175-373699 GCF_001605985.2 Dendrobium catenatum
ACGAGGTCTTGTATTTTAAAACCATCTCGGCCGGATCTAAGATCGACGACACGAGGTCTTCAATTTGCAACCATCCCGGTCGGACCTAAGGTACGACGGCCGGGGTCTTCGACACCTGTTGAAAAATCAATTTATTTCTCTTCACTCATCTCTCTCTCTTTTTCTTTTATTTCATTACATGTAAAATCTTATTTTATTAATAATATATAATATTATATATATAATTTAATATATGATATAATATTATATATATAAGATATTATATATGTAAGATATTATGTATATTATAATAATATAACTTATATTATTATTATATATATAAGATATTACATATATAATATATAACTTAATATTATATATTATATTATTATAATATATCTCGTATTATATAGAGAAATAGAGGAAGAATCGGGAAGAAGCCCGATCGGAGGCAAGGAAGAGGCGGAGACCATGGCTAGGGCTCGGGTTCGGGCACGGCGTCGACGTTGGAGGAGGCCGGGACGGGCGTCGGTGTGTAGAGGAGAATCGGCGAGGTTGTATGCCTCGGGCTTGAGCGGACTGAAGGATAGGATCGGCGGGATCGGGCTATTCGATGGATTTGGATGGACTTCGACGATGTAGAGGGATCGTATGTCGACGGAGAGCCACAGGTCAGTTTCAGATCTCCCTTTTCTTTCTCTCTGTGCGGTTCTTTCTTCCCGTTTCGTTCTGAGAGCGTGCGTGTGTGACTCGAATGACAGGATGCTAGTGTTTTGTGTCGTGAGGAGCGGTTTCTGCCGAGAGGAGTGCGATCATGGGCAACGTGGGTTGTTATTTGATCGTGGCTGAGGTGGATTCGGTCGGGTTCTCCGTCAGTTAAAGGTCAACACGCAACCCAAAGGGTTATCGATAGTTTGGATGAATACTACCAAACTGTGAGGCAACCTATCAAGCTCACTAACGTCATGTTAGAGCTTAAAATAGATGAAACAAAAGAAAATGATGAGAATTACCTTCACATAGAAGTATATTGGGTCATCTCAATGGCACCAAATGCGCTGATAAAAGAAGGATATGTTGAGGAAATTTCTTCTAAATTGTGTCTGATGGTGACATCGATGGACTATAGCTCAGAAAAAAGACTTGTATTTTACAAAAGAAGATGAAGTAGACCCCAGCATACCATTATTAATGGGATATATAAACCTAGGTGGTGACTCTAAATTAATAGATGAATTCTTAGATGCAATAATGGTTGAATTTGAAGAAAATGCACTATCGAACGAGTCTAAGCAAGAGGAGATCGCTCAATTGTAGTTAAGAAGCGACAAGATATTTCCGCCTCTACTAATGAAAGGGGTCTCCAATAAAGATAAGGAGAAAGAGATAGTTATCAACAATGATATTATCCCTGAAGATCCTAACAAAAAGAATACTTCATACAAGGGGATAAATTATAATATCTTATCCTATCTGAGAAAATACCTGCACAACTCAGCATATACGATATCTTAGTAATATCTAAGTACCTTCGAAATACTTTGATTCAGGAACTCAAAGATCCTAAAATATATGAGGAATATTTTACTGAACATAATATAACTGAGGTCCTACAAGCTTGTAATGAGTCGTTCATCACCTTCTCTATAGAAGACATGATGCTCAGAACTGCAGACCATAAACATCATCTCTATGTTATTGTATAGAGCGATAAGATGATAATTAATCAGATCCTAATCGATCCTAGATCATCCATAAACCACATGAGCCTTAAAGCACTGAGATCACTCTGCCTCAATATAGAACACCTCGGGCCAGATAAACAGATGATGCTTGGTTTCAATGAGAAGGGGTAGAAGACCCCTAGATCATTCATGCTCCCTCTTGTGTTTGGATAAATTCATACAAAAGCCAAGTTTCATGTAATTCATATAGATACTTCATTCAAGGCACTACTAGGTCACCCTAGTTATATGAATGTAGTATTGTCCCGTCGACACGACACCAGTGAATGAAGTATCTCAGGGATGGATAAGAATTATGGATCTTTAGCGACATCCAGCTCTTTATAGTAAATGAAGTAATGATATATGAAGATTTCAGATACTTCATGCAAAAGAAGCTAAAGCCATTGAACTCCCTTGAGGCTAAGGCATCAAATTCAAAGATTACAAAGCAGCGCAAACATGAAGGTTAGAAGAAGCATATGGGGAGAAAGAAGGTAATGCTGACTCTTTCCAAAGCAGCAACCATTTCTAAAGAAAAGAAACATGTATATAATCTAGGAAATGACACGGATGAAGATGATGTCACTCATACCAAATCCTAAAGAGTACGCCAGTCTATGGCCTACTGGAGTACGAGGTGGAATATTCAAATGATGATTAAAATTATGACTCTATCTATAGAAACATGGTGTAGAATGCATTCTCCAGAAGAATAGGCACCGTGTCAATCTAAGATAGCATACTCGTAATTACGTGTATCTCCCTACAATACTTCAAGTAAATCATTCCGTGTGAGGTGTATATGGTTCAAGAACACACAACCCTTTATCTTCTACCTCTTAAAAAGGGGACTATGGTAGGGAATATACTATATTCACTGAGAATGCACAAGGAAGAGAATAATGATTGGTGTTGTATGCTCCTTCATTCTGAAGAGCTATTATATTCAAGGCTACATAGGTTTAATACCAAAGGTATTCAAAAAATGCTACGAAAGTAAATCAATATTCCTACCACCAAATAATAACTTCTCACAAGCTTGGACCTCTGGTATGTATGAAACTCATGTCTATTATGACAGAATGATATAGCTACGTATAAACTTATTAGATTCATCAAGCAAAAATTCTCTAGAAAGAGACTTGTTGAGCCATCACATGTAGGGAAATTGAATCTGATGATGTTGACACTGAGGAGATGTACGAAGTTGACACATGTGATGATCAACATGTAGAGGCTGAGCCTAAACTAGAAGAACTTGAAGATTGTGGAAAGGCAACCACTATGGAAGAGCTAAAAGAAGTTAACTTGGGAACTGAGGGGGACCCTTGCCCAACCTTCATTAGTTATCTACTATCTGAGGATAAAATAAAATAAATAAAAGAACTTCTACGTAAATTTAAGGACTGCTTATCCTAGACATGTGCTAAGATGTCTGGCTTATCCCCTGACATAGTAGTTCATAGATTAGCCATCAAACCAGATGTGGTACCCATCAAGCAAGCTCCAAGAAGAATGA
The DNA here is from genome assembly GCF_001605985.2 of Dendrobium catenatum. NCBI lineage: Eukaryota > Viridiplantae > Streptophyta > Magnoliopsida > Asparagales > Orchidaceae > Dendrobium > Dendrobium catenatum. Next base: position 363,401 of record NW_021319319.1, read on the forward strand.
GATTGAAGAATAAAGAATAGGTAATTGCTGAAACCAAGAAGCTCTTAGAAGTGGGCTTTATCCATGAAGAAAAATATGCTGATTGGATCACCAATATCATCCTTGTAAAGAAGAAGAATAGGCAGATTCATATATATATTGATTCTCGGGACCTTAATAAGGCATGTCCAAAAGATTATTTTCCACTCCACGTATCCAAACTCCTAGTGGACAACACATCAAACTATGACATGCTATCATTTATGGATGGATTGTTAAGATACAATCAAATAAAGATGGCACCTGATAATGAAAAGCACACATCATTCAGAATGCCCATCAGAATTTTTATTACACGGTTATGCCATTCAGACTAAAAAATTCTAATTCCACCTATTAATGGACAATGATACATATTTTTGATAAGCTAATACATCAAAAGGTTGAGTACTATGTTAACAACCTTATTGTCAAGAGCATGGAACAAAGAGACCACCTAGATGACTTAAGGATTATATTTGAAAGGATTAAGAAATATGATCTAAAAATGAACCCCCTCAAGTGTGCATTTAAGATATCCTTGGGGAAATTTTTGGGGTACGTCATTCACCATCGAGAAATTGAGATTAACCCCATAAGATCAAGGCAATTATGGAGATGCCGCCTCCCAGAAATCTCTGTCAACTTCATTCTTTGCAAGGATAACTGACTTTCATTTGATGATTCATAGCAAATCTGTCAGGTAGGTGTCAGCCCTTCTCCAAATTAATAAAGAAAGATGTTCATTCAAGTGGTACAGAGAGTGCTAGGAAGCATTTGATAGTATCAAAAGATACTTGTTAAATCTAGCCATTCTTACAGTGCCAATTCCAGGGAAGCCATTTATACTATACATGGTAGTATAAAAGAGTCCCTTAAAGTATTATTAGCCCAACACAATAAAAAAGGAAAAGAAAATGTGCTTTACTATATTAGTCGGAGATTGGTCAGAACAGAAGTGTGGTATTTCCTAATTGAGAAGCATTTTTAGCGCTGATTTTTGAAGTTTAGAAACTCTATTATTACTTGCTTTCTCATAAGGTTACGTTGATATCAAAGATCAATCTGCTAAAGTTTTTTATGATAATACAAATATTGATAGGGTATTTAGCTAGGTGGGCAGTGATACTACTACATCTTGATATCACGTATATGCCACAAAAGGCAGTGAAAGGGTAAGCCTTAGCAGATTTTCTCTCCATACCTTCTATCCCTCCAGATTCCCCGCTCAATGATGATTTGCCTGATGAACAAATCATGCAAGTCAAGGAAGATGAAAATTACCATTTTGGGAAATATACTTTGATGGGGCATCATCGATTAAATATGCTTGACCTCCAAATCTTACAAGGCCCCGAGCCGGTGTTAGTCTCATTTTTATTGTACTTGAGGGTTGCATAATGAGGTTTTCATTTAGTTTGACCGAATCTCAAACTAACAATGAAGCCGAATATGAATCTCTAATAGCATGATTGGAGATTACGATTGATGTTAGAATCCAAAATCTACAAATCTTTGGTGATTCTCAACTTCTGATAAATCAGGTCCTTAACATTTACAAGATTGGTAAACTTGAATTAGCCTATCACCACCGATGAGTTATCGAGCTTCTAAAATAAGTGCCAAATATTAGAATAGCCGGAGTTGCTTGAGATTAGAATACCAAGGCAAATTGCCTAGCCAAATTAGCCAAGGATGTGGTGAGCACTGAGGAGGAGATACCTATACCAATTATGGTTCACGATCATTGGGCCTTTGAGATGGCAATCTTATAATCCCCGTAGGTAAAGGGAATACTAGATTCAAGTAAGTATGATGCAACCCCGGTTGATCATCAACTTCCCCAATAGATCATTATTAAAAATCAACTAGAAAAATGTCATGTAGTCAAGAAACATAAAACTAGTAGATGCTCGGAATCGTGGTTGTATTTCCTCAATATTGAGAAAGGTGACAATTAGAGGCAACCCTTCATCAACTATTTCAAATAAAATATACTCCCATTGGATAAATCAATAATCATATAAATCTAAAAAAGAGCATTGCGATACGTGTTTGATAATGATACACTATACTGACGAGCTTTTGATCAAATGTGGCTGAAATGCTAGGGACCAAGGAAGCTGATAGAGTGGTAGTAGAAGTCCACAAAGGGTTTTATAGAGCACATCAGTCAGGTCCCAAGATGGATACTAAAATTAAGAGAATGAGTTATTTTTGGCTGATAATGGTGAGAGATTGTATTTACTATGCCAAGAGGTGTCGTGAGTGTCAGATCTACGATAACGTTATACATCAACTGCCAAATCCATTGCACCATATAGTAACGTCCAGGCCCCTTGAATGCTGGGGTATAGATATAACCAGGCCAATAGATCCTTTGTCATCAGTAGGATGATGTTTCATTCTAGCAATAACATACTACTTTTCTAAGTGGGCAGAAGTGGCTCCATTCAAAGAAGTTATGTCCGAGCATGTGATCAATTTTTTACTCACAATATTGTCTACAGATTCAATGTATCATGTCGTATAATCTCGGATAATGGTACAACTTTCAAAAGCACTAAAATTAATATATTTATTGATCGATACAAGATTGACTAGCAATATTCCTTTATATACTATCCAAAAGCAAATGGCCTGGTAAAGGCTTTCAATAAAACATTGGTGAAATTACTTAAGAAGATCCTCACCAAGAATAAAAGAGAGTAGCACACTAAAATGGTGGAGGCACTATGGGCATATCATACAACTTAAAAAAAACTAATAAAAGCCACTCCTTATTCACTAGTGTTCGGAGTTGAAGCAGTATTGCCATTAGAAGTTAAACTACTGTTACTCTGAGTAGAATTCTAGAATGATCTCACTCAAGAGAAAAATGCTCGCCGAAGAATGGAAGAGCTTGATGCGCTCGACGAAGGTAGATTGCAAGCTCAACAAAACCTAAAAATCTACCAAAGAAGAATGGAAAATTCCTTTGATCATATGGTGTGCCCTCAGGCATTTTTAGAAGGAAATGGGTCTTGGTGCTGAGAAGACAATTCATCCCACACCTAAAATTGGTGGCAACTTTGTATCCAATTGAGAAAGCTCCTTAGTCATCGAGAAGGTGTTTCATGGAGGATCTTATCAATTAATCAATCTGGACAGTCAGAGGCTATCAATGGCAGATATTTAAAGAAATATCATGCATGAATATTTTATTTTCGATGTAACATAAACTAATCAAAATGTTAAATATATATTTATCAAGGTATACTTATATTTATATTTTGAAATTCTCTTGTGTAGCAAGAATGCATTTAAAAATTCCCCCCATAAGATTGGAGGCATTTTAAATATTTATTGGATCGACATCACGCAGCGTGCCAAAATCCCAAAATAAATATTTAAAACCTCAAAATATTAATCATATCTAAAATATCCTTACAAAATAGGAGCATTTTAAATATTTATTTGGGTTGACATCATGCTATTTGCCAAGATCCCCAAATAAATATATAAAATCTTAAAATTTCAAATATATTCTATTCTAAAATGACCTTGTGAGATAGGGGCTCTTTAAATATTTATTCGGGTCGATATCACGCTGCATGCCGAGATCCTTGAATAAATATTTAAAATTATCAAAACAAATATTCTACCATGTTTAAAAATATAATGAATCTTTTTAAAGTATATGCAGGTGAACTTTCAAAAGTTTGAGACACCACCTTCTCCAACATACCAATATTTAAAAGTCATAAAATAGACTTTCGTGACTATGCACTCAAAAATTTTGAGCCAAAACAGCTTGAAGACTTTCAAATGGCAGGATCAAATTTTTGTTATGCTGTGATACTCTTTATAGGCAATATGACTTCTTTGAAATAATTAACATTAGTCAAACTTCATATGCAAGCTAACCACAAACAAATGCATAAAGTGAAAGTTCGATAGGGATGTTAATCCCTTATGAACTACCCCAAGGCTAAATAAGAGGGGGGGATAAATTGGTATTTTAAAGAATCTTTCGATCAAAACATAAATTTAAACAAAAGTTCACCACAACAAAAATTAAAGTGCAAAAATTAAATGCGAAAAAAGCAGTAATAAAGAACACATAAATTTATAGTGGTTCGATCAACTTGACCTAGATCCACACCCCGGAGGTGCCCTCCAAGTAATGCACTAAACTCAGTGACTCTGCTTTTGTAACCAACGCTAGTCGGAGAAGCTTGTACAAACCTCTTTTTTACCAACCCCGGTGAGGAAGAGAACCTATCTCCTTTTGCTTTATCATGAAGCAGGTAGAGAACCTCAACTCCTTTTGCTTCCTAAGAAGCAGGCAAAGAACGTTGATTAGTTGCTGACGTAGACCTCTCTAGAACCCTAAGGAACTAGGGACGATGACCGGAGAAGACGACGATGGACTCTTGCTTGGAGCAACCTTTATGAAACCCCTCATAAGCTCCCCCTCGCAATATCCTTTCTCTCTCTCCCTTGGTCTCCCTCTCCTCTTGGCTCTCTTAGGTCAGGATAATAGCAAAAGATACCCTTTTGAGTGAAACAAGAGATCTTATATAGAAGTGCTTCAGAATAGCTCTTAATTGCAATAAACTAACATTAGCGTCCAAGATGATCTAGAGATCATCCTGTACGATCAGTGCAAATTTAGTTTAATTAGCTAGGACAATCTGGGATGATCAGAAGGAAATTTATTCATATCGTCAATGATGATAGCAAGTTTACTGTACGCTTATATCAATTAGTTGAATATCATCTAACACATTGAACTGAATGGCTGTTTGGATGTTGTAAAAATAACCTGATCGTCTAGGTCAATCCCACGATTATCTCGGATGATTAGTTCAATTCAGTATATATCATCCATAGCATCTCACTGAATAGAAGCAGGCTGATGTTTGATCGTCCAAGCACAACTAAGGTTTTTGAACTGATCGTCCCGGCCGATCCTGATATCATCTAGAAAGATATGATCGAGAAATCAAAACTTAATTTCTTTTCTTAATTATGAGATTAATTTAGGAATAATTTCATTGCATCGTCTAGGACAATGTCCAAAAATAAAAGCTACCTAAATAGATATGGCGGCTGATTTTTTTTTATTTGAGCCTATCGTCCCGGCCAATACAAATATCATCTAGGACGATGTGCTTAATGACAGCTGCCTTAACTAGGATGCCCTAATTAGGATTTCTATTTATAACTGATCATCCAGGATGATTTTAGGATCTTCCTGGATGATGTGATCAAAAATAAAAAAACTCTAAAATAGTCAAAAAAAATTCCCCCAAGTGTGTGTGTGCAAGGTTACTTATTATCATGAACCACATCGTTTATAATTGACTTAAGAAAAGGAAAATATTACAAACTAACTCATACCTAGTCAACTCAATCTTGATTTGGTTCAAATTATAGTTTGATCTTGTGGACCTAAAATGTTAATAGGCAAGGCAGTCGTAGAGAGAGAGAGAAGTGTTTGCTATCATCAAAATTTTATTCCCGAATATTAGATTCAAAATAATCTCCCCCTTTTTGATGATGGCAAACAATCAGACAAGCAAAACTAATGAAAAACAACTCAAACACTACTCCCCTTTTGACATCACAAATAAGGAGGAAAAAACCATAAAAGAAAAAGTAGGAGAAAGAGAGAGAAAGCTTGCTTTTTATGGGCTCATTTTATACCTCATGTCAATTGGTTAATGTACTTTGTGCATCTTTGATTTGATAGACTTTGTATATCTTTCAATTTTTTTGCGATCATTGCGCATCTTTTCATTTTTCTTTTCTTTTTCGGGCTAATTTTATGCCCTTATCATTTTTTACAAGCTAGACCCCTTTTCAAAACTCTTAAAAACTCTCAGTTATGATTATATCTTCCAGATATTAGAGAAGAAAAACTAACTATCTAATAAAGAGAAGAATAAACCATAAAACAGAATTAATTTTATATGATAAATGTAACAACAAGATTTTAAAGAATTTGAAAATAATATAAAGACTTTGAACATTATATATATAAGATAGATTACTGTAGCAAGATATAAAAGATTTCATTTTTAAATTCCATTTGTTAAATTGAGATAAACTTTTGTTTAGTAAAGAAAATTACCCCGCTAAAAGTGGTAAGAGTAAGGGAAACAATCAACGGTGTTTCATTCTTTAACTGGTTTTGGAATGTCATACATTGACTATAAACTTTCAAAAACAAACACAAGGCATAAAATATCATTTCAGCTAAGACCATAACAATAAAACTAGTAAACTAAAAGAAAAAAACAACATAAATAAAACAACTAAAAAAGAATTCTAAAAATAATTAGCTAACTTAAAATTAAAATAGAAAGAATAAAAAATAATAATAATCAATAAAGTAGTAAACATGCAATTTAGAATTTTTTAAGTAGCAATATTTTGTAATTCAGAGCCACGACCCTCCACTGTCTAAGTACCACATGCTCTCACGAGGTCTTTGGTGAGAGCGCACCTTTAAAATTATTAAATGTCAGATTTAGGAACCCAAACAGGTTTCGGTCGAAAAGACAATTCTAATGCATGTGTGTTATGTTATGAATCATGCAATTTGGGTCTCCACACCTAATGTGTGCTATGGTGAATAGTGCAAGTGTGTGAAATGTGTCCTAGCATGTCGCATGAAAAATATCTAACTCCAAGAAAAGGATTTATTAATTTATTTGGGTTATAATGCCTCTTCTAAGTTTTGGATTTAGATCAAGTGTGGTGTAGGACGCTTTCAAGGAATCATGCTCAACAATCAATTCATAATATTTTTTTTATTTAATCATCAAACTCATCAAGTAAAGACATGTGATTGCTATAAAGTTGAGTGTGTTCTTTACTTAAAACATCATCCTCTTTTTGAAAATTCAAAATCTCCAATTTTAAACTAGCATGTAATTTCTTAAATTTCTTATATGATGCATGAATTTTCTCACAAATTTCAAGTAAATGATCATAGGTTGGTTCGCATACCTCTTCTTGATCAGACTGACCCAGATGATCACCCATCAAGCACAAGTTTGTTATCTCTTCAGCTTTAGTCTCAGATGAGTCAGATGCAGAATCTGCCTAGAATGCCTTTTGGTACTGCTTCTTATCCATCCTGTATTTGGGTTTCTCCTCTCCTTTCTCTTTGCTTGACTGATCCTTAAGTGTAGGACAATGAACTTTGACATGTCTAGGCTTCCTGTATTCTAAACAAATAACATCAGAATAACTTCTAAAGTTTTTGCTATCCTTATATTTTTTTCACTTCTGATGATACTTATAATTCTTCCTTAGAAAGCTTTTGAATTGCCTAGTGATGAAGGCAAGATCATCGCTTTAAGACCCAAAAGAATCAGTGTCTGTATTGTTGGCCTTTAGTGCCACAGTTTTCTCTTTCTTTTTCTCACCTGTATCAAGATTTCTTTGGTTCACCCATTGCTCGTAAGCAATGAGTGATTGAAGTAAGTTATCAACAGAATAAGTATTCAAATCTTTGGATTCAATAATTGCAATGATCTTAGCATCAAAAGAAGAAGGCAAACATCTCAAAATTTTATTCACTTTTTCATAGTTAGTTAGTTCTTTTTCTAAAGCATGTAATGATGTCACAATTTGAGTAAACCTAGTATACATGTCAGAAATTAATTCTTTAGATTTCATATGAAAAAGTTCATAGTCATGCAATAAAATATTCAACCTAGATTGTTTAACCTCATTTGTTCCTTCATAAGTAATACACAATCTATCCCAAATTTCTTTACCAGTTGTAAAAGTTGAAACACGCATATAATATTAAGATTTCAAAGCACATAAAAAAATAGTTCAAATATTTTGCATTGAGTTGAGTTAAATCTCTATCATCAAGAGTCCATTCAATAAAAGGAAGTGGAGTAGTAATGCCATTAATTTTACCAATTGGAGGTGAATAACCTTCTTTGACAAGAATCCACATATAATAGTCAATCAATTATAAAAATGTAGACATGTGAGTTTTGAAAAAATCAAAAGGAATATTGTCAAACAAAGGTGGTCGGATAATAGAATATCCTTTTGTAGTATTACGATTATCAAAGTTAGCCATGGATCAAACTTCAAAAAATTTCAAAAACTAGTTTTTATGAATCCTACTCTAATACCACTTAAGTTTGATAGGGATGTTAATCCCTTATGGACTAGCCCAAGGCTAACCAAGAGTGGGGGGTTAATTGGTATTTTAAAAAATCTTTCAATCAAAACATAAATTTAAACCAAAGTTCACCACAACAAAAATCAAAGTGCAAAAATTAAATACAAAAAAGTACTAATAAATAACACAGAATTTATAGTGGTTCAGTCAACTTGTCCTACATCCATTCCCCGGAGGCGCCCTCCGATTATTGTACTAAACTCAGTGATTCTCCTTTTACTCCCACAATAAGGCGGAGAATCCTATACAAACCTCCTTTTCACCAACCTCGGTAAGGAAGAGAACCCAACTCCTTTTGCTTCCTCCTGAAGCAGGCAGAGAACCTCAACTCCTTTTAGTTCCTCTAGAAACAGGCATATAACCTTGATCAGTCGCTAAAGTAAACCTCTCTAGAACCTAGAAGGAACTAGGGATGATGATCGGAGAAGATTATGACAGATCCTTACTTGGAGTAATTTGTGAAACCCCTCATAAACACCCCCTCATAAGATCCTCCCTCTCTCTCGCTTACTCTCCCTCTCCTCTTGACTCTCTCAGGTTAGGACAGCAGTAAAAGATACCCTCTTGGGTAAAACAAGAGATCTTATATAGAAGACCTTCGGAATAGCTCTTAATTGCAATAAACTAACACTATCATCAAAGATAATCTGGATATCATCCTGTATGATCAGTACGAATTTAGCTCAATCAGCCAAGATGATCTGGGATGATCAGAATGAAATTTTTTCATATCATCCAGGATGATATGATATCATCCTGTATGATCAGTATGAATTTAGCTCAATCAGCTAAGATGATCTGGGATGATCAGAATGAAATTTTTTCATATCATCCACAACTGACTTGAGTTTATAATTTTGACTAGATTGCTCAACCCTATCAAACACTGAGGGCTTAGGGGCTACAGGAGCAGTTTGAGACCCGTATCCCAAAGTGAATTCTAAGATAGGTTTCTGATTTGCAATCTCACTAGTTGGAACAATAGTGAACTCAAGTCCACTGACAGATAACTGCAAATCCTCGAATCCTTTTACAAACTTGATTACACTACCATCAGCAAATGGATTGTAGGACAGGTTCATGTTGTTAGACAGGGAAAAGATTAATTTACCCGTCATTTTTCCTGAAATTTAAAAGAGATTTTAATTAGACTCTGAATAATTTATTTAAATTGTAAAAGTTTAAATTAATCCAACTAAATAAACTAAATCCTATCACATTTCATATATATTGAGTTATATAGAATTATAACTACAATACATAATATTGAGATATGGATGAATTTTATTTAGTGTTTTAATTTTAACTTTTGAAATTTTGGACCCAGTGCTAACTCAAACATCAAGCTACAAGAAAAAAACTATAACGTTCGAATTAGTATGGGAATTTATTTTACAAAAAAGGCCATTATAAAGGAGCTCCTCGTTAGTTTTCTAACGGGGTCCAAAATAAGACCTCTAAAAATTATTTAGATACCGGCCAAATTATCCAAGAATGAAATGAATAAAAGAACCAGCGGAAGAATGGTAGTTACAACCTATGAAGAGCACAAGTATACTACCAATTAAAGGGTATAAAACACTGCTAAAGATGGAGAGAGGATTGATCCCCAGCGGAGTCGCCAAAAAAACCTTGGTGGAAAAAATTATGTCTCACCACGCAGATTTTGATTTCTCCTATTTTGTAATCGAATACTGCATTGAGAATAAAGTATGGTCCCGCGGAGTCGCCAAAGAAAAACCTTGGTGGAAAAAATTATGTCACCACGCAGATTTTGATTTCTCCTATTTTGTAATCGAATACTGCATTGAGAATAAAGTACAGTCTCGAGAGGCCGACATAATATTCTACAATGGATTCAATATCAAAATAGGGTTTTGAAAATTGATATTTTTATAATCAAACATAGTTCAAAGAATAACATATCATCTCAAAAAATGAACATGAAATTCTATAGAATATGTTTAAAAATAGAAATATGTTTTTTAAAAAAAGTTTATTCATTCTTTTATTTAGATATGGCAAGAAGAATATTATATCATCTTAAAAGACGAACATAACATTCTTCAAGACATCCAAAA
>NW_021319319.1:373892-388192 GCF_001605985.2 Dendrobium catenatum
TCTTATGAAAGATGGGTTAGGACGTTGTTTAGTTTTAGGAATTGGGGGCCGACATCTAAGACAGTTCCCTAATTAGGCCCCTTTAACTTATGTAGGTGAAAAATATCTAAAATATGCTAATTAATATTTAGACCTTAATTTATCTAATGGCATGCATGCTAATTGATCGAATAGCATACAATGAATGAGACATAAGTTTTTAAAATTTAGCTTAAAAATAGGTTTTTTCCTAGAGATTTGCACAACTTCCCTTGACAGAACTGCACCCTCATAGGTCAAGTGGTCTGCCAGAACCCGCAGGGGGGAGGTGCTACAAGGAAGAGAAAGTATTAATATGTCTTGATGGCTCTCGACGCGTCCCGAGCTTACTTCTTAGATCGATTAGAGTTACTATGTGAGCCTAAAATTTATTAGAATTTTCAAGTAAAAGAATTTGAGCGTACCCTTACGAAAAAAATCTCATCCATTCGAATCAGGCAAAACAAAAACACGACATGCAAGGGCCTAAAACAAAGCCTACTCGCACAAACATTAAACAAACAAATTAATATATCCAAAATTATAATATCCAATGTCCATGTCCATATTACACCCAGAATTTGCAGAAAAATAAGTGGCCGGGCACCACTGACAACAATACCAGATTCTTAATTATTCTAATCCTAAGAATGACGCAAGTGATTTTTGAAATGGGATATACTGTTCCTTGAATCTTCATTTCTTCATCTTCTTTCTTCCATCTTCTAATTTCATCTTTTCTTTTTCTACAAACTCCTTGGATCCGTCGGGTCTAGATATCCAAATGAAAAGAAACTCATCCCTAAAATGGGTATTTTCTTTTCTATTTGGATATTGAATCATCCTAATTTGGCTTTCCAAATAAAAGAGAATAATCCTTTAAGATATATTCTCCTTTCTTTAGATTCTAAATTGGATGTGATATCCCGCTTTCAAAATCACTTTCACATTTTTCAAACACATTTACATTTACATTACATTTCACAGAAAGAAAAGAAAAATCTAGACCACCTATAGGGTTATCCTAAGCAATTTATAGTAAAAATCATCCCAAGCGGTTATATATTTGTATTTAAATTAAATCCACCAGCCACACTTGGCCACACTCTTTTTCATTTGGGGGCTAAGCAGCTAAAGCACCTGTAGAATTTTATAAAATTATTTATTAATTAGCCCCCTTTTTCTGCCCTACATGAGTGTGGCCACCTGCAGAAAATTCTGTTAACAACCAGATCGCTCCTAACCTATGGGTAATCTAATCGTCAATCAAATCACATCACAGAGTGCAGTAAAAGTAAGTAAGCAAACACACCAACAATTTTACAACCAACATGCAGTGAAAATTGAAAAAGCCCATCACAATGCAATAAGAAAGTAAACACCGCCCTAACCTAAAGCTAAAGTCAGTTGTCCTAACAAACAAGTCTAAGTGTGTGTAGTAGGCTGTGTGGCTTGGATATGTCCTATATCAGTTATTGGTTGAAGTTTTCTAGTTGATTGAATTTAATTTGTTGAAAGGTCACAGAAAATTTTTAGTTTAAGTTTAAATATTACTGACTTAAGATTTATTTTAAGAATTTTATTTTGTGTTTAGTTGATTTTATTTTAATTGGTTGTAAATTAACAAAGTAAAAAAATGAAATAAATTAAATATTTTACAATCAATTAAAGGATTAAATTAATTAAATTTTCCATCAACTGGTTCGTGGCGTTGTGCCACGAGGCTCGAGGAACCAGGCCTCCTTAGGACACTTAGCCCCGCAACCCGGAGTAGTCCATCCTAAAAACCAAGTTGATATAATTATATTAAGAATTTTATTTGGTTTAAATCATTAATAATCAATTAGTTTTAATGTTTTAACACTCCATTGAATTCATTCGTGGCGTTGTGCCACCAGGCTCGAGGAACCAGGCCTCCTTAGGACACTTAGCCCCGTAGCCCGGAGTAGTCCATCCAATAAACTTTATCTTTGGAGTGGTTGTTGTATATTAAGGGATGTGTTGATTGATTTTGAGAAATTAGCTTAAGGTTTAATTTGGGCTTAGGTGAATTAGTATATTTGGATTTTTAAAAGATTTTTTTTTTAATGAATTTTAGTTTAAATTTACACTCCTAATTTAATCTAAATCTTTTAAACCTTAAGTTAATTAGAAATTGATTAATAAATTGATTAGAAATTAATTAAGAAATTAGTTAAAGTTGATTTTGGTTTATGTTTTAGGTTTGTATTTTTAGTAGTTATTGTGTTAATTAAGGTTTAATTAAGAGTTAGGATTTTTAAAACATTTTAAAAGATTGAATTAAGGTTAAATTGATTGGTTATTTATTAAGAGATTAAAAACATTAAACTTAGGAAAATGTGTCACTAAATTTTCTATATTATATATTTCTACCCTAAAATGTACATGCATCCTAAGTCTAGATTTTCTAAGACTCGGTCCTTAATTATTGTCCTTAAGTGTCACTACTGTTATACAGGATAAAAATATTTGTTATCACTAACCCTTAGACTTTACGTGCGTATAAAGGGGTTTTGGGATCTAAAATAAAACAAAAGTAATCCTAATTAAATTGAAGTTACTACAGGGACCTAAAGGAATGGTTCACGCACACCACATCAAGGGGCCCCTAAAGGTTTTCTACGTTTTAGAATACTCACAGTCACCGGGGGCTATGACCCGGTGGTTCCGCCTGTAGCACCTCTACCCGGTTGGATAGAGGCGACTGACGCCTTTAACTTTTTGTACTTTTGTTCCCTCGACCCGTACCATTCCTCGCAGTTCATGCAAATAAACAGGAAAAATAGGGAATTAGAAGCACTTTTAATAAATAATAATAAAATAATTGAAATTTACTAAAAATAAAGACGTACCTTTCTTCGGACTTGAACACCATATTTATTGCTTGCCTTTTGGGACCTTTTCTTTCAGAAGTATACTTTATATCTTTCCAACATTCATTTACATTTTTCCAAACTTACACAATTTTCATAAAATAAACACTTTACCTTTCACATTTGCATATTTCACCATTCCCAAAATCAAACTCTACACTCTTCCTTTTTAAAACACTTTCATATATTTCAATATTCCAAAAACGCCTTTCAACACACACAAATTTCACCTTTCAAAATATAAATCCTTCACCTTTCCAAATCATATAAATTTCACTTTTACTTTTTTAAAACTCACACACTTCCTTTTTCAAGATATGCACTTTTTGGTTTTCCAACATCACACACTTGATTCACTTTTCAACACACACTTTTCCTTTCAAATCTTCACAATTCTCTCTTCCAAATCATGCACAAATTCAATTAAATCTCTACCTTTACACACAAGTTCAAATACAACTTTACCTTTACACATCACTTTTCAATATAGGCATAAACTCTACAACCCCAAAATTTCCCAAAGATACATACATTACCTTACTTTTCACATATACAACTTTCACCTAATTTTTACTTTTCAACCCAACATACACACTTTACTTTTCACACAATTTCTACTTTCTCAAACTCACACAAGTTCTAACACATTTCCACCTTTCCAAGAGACACACAATTTACATTTCTCAATTTTAAAGATATATACAAACTTCACAATTCCACTTTTCAAACGCACATACACAAGTCACTTTCCATTTTTACTCTTTTTCTCGAAAACATTTGATGAACTTCCCCAAAACACATGTACACTTTGCCTTTCAGAATAGCATATATTTTATCTTTCCAAAATCACACTTTTCAAATTTCGTGCATTTCACACACACATTATTTCCACAATCAATATTGATTGAAAGCACACGTACACTTTTCACCTTTCAACACAAATACTTTGTCACTTTCCAAACAACTCATGAAGCCCTCAAACATAAAGCATATGATCTCTTTAACAACTTTATGAGCCTCAAGAACATACGCATATAGTTATTAACATTAGGCCATTTGATCACTTTGATAAGAGAATGGTAATTATAGAATATAAAGAGACCATAATAACTTGCTTCAATTCACTGTTGAGATTTCATTGAAGAGAAAATAAAAAATAAAATAAAATAAAATATTCACTAACTGATTATGAAAACTAACTATTAGTGAAGCTTAAGCAAATGATTCAAGAAATCCTCTCAAACTTTGTAAAGATTGAGTAAACTATCAATAATAGTTTAGTATTTTGTTTCTCATTATTTCTTTGCTATAAAAAAAATGACAACCCAAAAATTCTCAAGAATAACAAAATCTAGGTTAAGAGTAGATGATCCATATGCATCTTGTAAACATAACAAAAATTTGATCCAAAAGACTCATTTCAAAGAAAAGAAAACATAGATTCAACAGGTTATACTCTTGATCAGACACAAGTAAATACTTTCGTTCTTATTCTAACGGAAGTAGAGATATGAAATCTAGTTGACGATACTTTGCTAGAAATGGGTTTTATAACCATTCGTGATTCCAACTAATGACTAGCCATGAAATTTTTGCATGAGAGCCAAGAATTACAGCCAAATAATGAAGAAGAAGAAGATAGATGATACCTTGCAAATGGCAGGAATACCAACAGTTAAGGTTGCTGTCTACATGAGCAAAGGGAGGCAGAGATTTTAATTTTACTTCCTTAGGTTCGATCGGCCAAGAAAGATGTGCGCAAGGCTGGTTAGGTCGGTTTGCTCTTCCTTGAAGTCAGTTGGAGTTGGTGTTTTATGAACTAGAAGGGGATGGAGCAGGAGGGTTTTCGCTTGGAGTTCTTTTCAAAAATGAGCGAGGCAGAGAGGGAGATGAGGGGGGCTGGGTTATTCGCGAATGGGAGAGACGAGGTAAGCAGGCGAGCGGTTCTTTTCTTACGAACTGCAGAGAGAGGGCTTCGTGCGAATGTAGAGAGATAGAGGGAGATGGGTCCGTTCGCCAACTACAGAGAGGAGCGGGCCTTTGATTTCATGAATTAGAGAGGAGATGGAGAGGCTTTCGTGGGGGGTTGTTCGTATGAATGAATCCAAAAATGAGAGGAGAGCAGTCGTGTGAACTAAAATAGGAGGCTGGGATCGTGAATTGCAGGGAGTTGGGGTGGTTGTTTCTTCCGCCTGGAGCTTACGAATAGAGCAGGAGAGAGATGGAGAGGGAGCGGTTTCACCAACTGCAGGGGAGAAGGAGAAGAGGGTAGTTTGGCCTGGGGTTTTCCGAAATGAGAGGGTGATCGTGGGCCTCTATTTCACGAATTTGAGGGAGGGGAAATCATGTAGACTATCCTAACCGCACACTCTCTTTTTCATCTTAAATTCAAATTGATGGATAGGATTTTGGGATTGATTTAAAATAATTTGAGTTAATTATTTTAATCATGATTATAATGGATTTGATTAAATTAAAACCATTTAATATCAAGTTTAATTTATATTGATTTTGATTTTAATTAAGACGGGGTGAAACAAATTTGAGCAAGCCGATCTCGTGTCGACCTAAATAAATTAGGTCTGATTAATATCAATTTTAAAGACTTTAAATTTTATTACATTTAAATGGCTTGATTTGATTCAGGTTGAGTCAATACTACGTCAGTGGGTATCCACCTAAGGGAAATCCTGTGGGAGACGTCTATTCTAGGCTACGAAAATCTAGGTGCTAGAATTGAGTCCAG
This sequence comes from Dendrobium catenatum, assembly GCF_001605985.2. Taxonomy (NCBI): domain Eukaryota; kingdom Viridiplantae; phylum Streptophyta; class Magnoliopsida; order Asparagales; family Orchidaceae; genus Dendrobium; species Dendrobium catenatum. Next base: position 379,551 of record NW_021319319.1, read on the forward strand.
GGAAATTGACCTCGAAAAATGAGGTCAACAATCATTCAGGATGATAGTATATCATCATGTATGATTAGTTCAATTAGTCGAATATTGTCTAGCACATCGCCCTGGATGGATGTCTGGATGATGTAAAAATAACCTGATCGTCCAGGCCGATCTCACGATCAACTCGGACAATTAGTTCAATTCAGTACATATCTTCTAGAGCATCGCTCTCCCTAAATAAAAAGCAGGCCGATGTTTGATCATCCAGGCATAACTAAAGTTTTTGAACTGATAGTCCTCGCCGTTCTTGCAATCATCCAGGATGATATGATCAAGCATTCAAACCATAATTGCTTTCCTTAATTACCAGACTAAATTAGGCATAATTGCATTGCATCATCCAGGATGATGTCCTGGATGATGTCCCAAAATAAAAGCTTTCTAAATAGATCTGGTAGCTGATTCTTTCTAATTTGAGCCTGTCATCTCGATCGATACAAATATCATCCAGGATGATGTGCTTAATGACAGCTACCTTAACCAGGATGCTCTTATTAGGGTTTCTATTTTTAACTAATTATCTAGGACGATTTTGGGATTGTCTCGAATGATGTGATCAAAAATAAAAATAAAAACTCTAAAATAGTTAGAAAAATTCCCCCAAGTGTATGTGCAAGGTTACTTAGCATCAGCAACCACATCGTTTACAATTGACTCAAGAAAAAGGAAAAGATTAAAAACTAACTCAGACCTAATCTACCCAATGTTAAGCTAGTTCAAATTGTAGTTTGATCTTGTGGACCTAAAATGTTAGTAGGCAAAGCAGTCGTAGAGAGAGAAGTATTTTCTATCATCAAAATTTTATTCCCAAAAATCATATTGGCAACATAAAGATGTTCCAACAAGTATTTCAAATCATATGGAAATAGTAGTGATTGAATCATCACATTTGCAATGATCTTACAAGCAGACACATCAAACAATTATGCACACAATAATTTCTCCTACATGCGTAAAAGAGCACGAAATAAATACCGAGAATTCTCTTTAATCAAAAAACATTGAAGATCTATACATGGGCAGATATAGTCTTCCCTTCTTCAAGAAGAAGGATCTGAAATACAATGAAAACAAAGATGTGATATGTCCAAATACATTCAAATGGAATGTCGAAGAACAATCAATTACAATGATCCTCTACAAGCACAAGGATTATTTGGCATTATCGTAGGAAACCCATCTCATATAAGTAAAGGCATCTACAAATAGATGCAGGAGATGCCCCACTCATATAAAAGTCCAATTAAAGATGATTATGAATAATATGCATGGATACTACACCATCCCATATTTGACATGTCAATTACAACAAGAGGGATTTGATACGCAAAGAAAATAACAATGTGATATATATAGATGCATTCAAGTGAATTTCAACATACATAGCATCACGCCCACTAAAGTTAATGATCAATATTTGACAAATGTGATGTTAAAAATTAATACATAACTTGGTAGCCTAAACTCACAATTGGAAATATAAATACATCTACTATTCCAATCATCTCAAGGACTGCAATAATTATTTTGGATGCCTCTCATGATTCTACCAGATGACCCAAAGTGCTCTCAATCATTGCAATTGTTATTTTAGAGTAGTAGTCACTACGTTTGATGTATAAGAAGTTAGTAAGGATACAATCATCCAAGATTTAAATGATTGATTCTTTATTTAAGCCAACAGTAGAAAATGATGATGATGACATAATCAAGGAGTTGTCTACTAATTCTTATATGAGTTTTGGAAAGATAAAGTTAGATCAAATCATTATGGAGTCAGTGAATCTTAGTTCAACCTTGTTATGAACATTGAGTTGAATAAGATTTTTTAGGCTTTCAAGTTCCTTGTGTTGTGAATCTAGATTCAAGGATTATAATTTTGATGATAACAAATATTTTCTGTATTATTTTTCTACTATTACCCTGCATACTAATGTTTTAGGACCACAAGGTCAATTGCAAATCAAGCCAACTCAAGATTACATAGATTAGGATTGAGTCAGCCTATAAGGTTACATCAACTTTTTTTATCTTTTCTTGAGTCAAATATAACAAAGTGGGTATGATGCTAAGTAGTCTTGCACATACACACTTGAGGGGAAAATTCTGCCTATTTTAAAGTTTTTTATTTTTGATCATATTGTCCGGGACAATCCAAAATCATCATGGAAGATCAGTTAAAAATAGAAACCCTAATTAGGGCATCCTGGTTAAGGTAGCCAAAATTAAGCAAATCATATTGGACGATACACTTAAATTAGAAACAATCAGTCGCCAACTCTTTTAGGCATGTTATTATTTTTAAATATCATATAGGACATCATCCTACATGATGCATTATAATTATCCCTAAATTATTTTGATGATTAAGGAAAGCAATTAAGGTTTTATTGATCGATCATATCATCCTGGATAATCGTAAGATCATCCTGGATGATCAGTTAAATAAATCTTAATTTCTTTTAGATGACCAGAATAATGTTTTAGACAATGTGTATTCATTTAAACTAATCATACGGGATGATTCAAAAATTATTCAGGATGATCAGATATTTTTTCATCATCTAACATGAAAAGTCTTGTAGAATAGAGTGGTGGTTTAGATGATACTTGACATTTTGAACTAATCGTACTGTATGAAATGTATATTATCCTGGATGATCAGAATAAAAAAATCTTCTAATCGTCTAGCCTCCTCTATATCATCCTAGCTGATTGAGCTAAATTTGTACTAATCATACAGAACAATCTGTCAATCATCCTGGATGATCTTTATTGGTTTACTGCAATTTAGGGAAAATTTAAGTCCCTTCTATAAGAGACCTCTTGTTTACTCAATATTATATCTTTTGTTATTATCCTGACCTTAGAGAGCCAAGAGGAGAGGGAGAGCTTAGGAGAGAGAGAGAGAGGATCTTTTGAGGGGGATTTTATGAGGGTTTCACAAAGGTTGCTCCATGTAAAGACCTGAGGTGTCTTCTTCAGTCGTCATCCTTAGTTCCTTGGAGGTTTTAGAGAAGTCTACTTTAGTGATTGATCAAAAGATGATCATCTTGGTCAGTCTGACTAAGAAGAGGTATGTGAACTAACCTACAATCAATTACTTAAAGTTTCAAAAAAAATTCATGCAATATATAGGAAACTTAAAAAATTGCATGTTAGCATATAAATAGAATTTTAAAATTTGTAAAAAGAGCATGAAGTTTTTCTTAAAAATCACTCTATACGTGATATCAATCACATGTCATTACTTAATGAGTTTGATGAGTTAAATAAAAAATATTTTGAGTTGGTCATTGAGCATGAACCATTGAAAGCATCCCACACTACACTTGAAAATGATTTTAAAACATATATTGATGAATGTGAAAGTAGAGAATACTATTTGAAAGTTAATAATGTTGTTTTAAAAAGTATAAACTTGTTGTTTAAAGCTGAATTGAAAGAACTTGAGGAAAATAGGACTCCACCCACACCTGAACATTTTTAAATCCTCATCCAAAGACTAAAATTTTGAAACTTATGAAAAGGCACTATAAGGCGAATAGATTAAATAACTCCTTTCCTGGTGTTAGATATTTTTCATGTAGCATGCTATGACACATTTCACACACTTGCACTTTTCACCGTAGTACACATTGGGTGTGGAGACCCAAATTGTATGATTCACATCATAACACACAAGTATTACATTTTTCATTCCATAAGAAGGGACTCAAACTTGTTTGGGTTACTAAATCTTATATTTGATGATTTTGTAGGAGTGCTCTCAAATAAGACCTCTTGAGAGCATGTGGTACCTGGATAATGGATGCTCACAACACATGACTAGAGATGTCAATCAATTTGTTTTGCTGAACACTAGGTCACTCATGAAGACAACAGCACCAGAAAAGTGGTGGGCATAGGTATAATCTAAAACTCTAAGAACCTTTTGATTGAAAATAATTTTCTTATAGATGGACTAAAATACAACTTTCTCAGCATCAATCAGCTTTGCGATAGAGGCTTTATCATAAATGTTTTTACAGATACATGCATTACTAGCTTCAATAATAACACTATTTTGTAGGAAAAAAGGATTAACAATGTTTACATGCTTGATTTCAATAATATTGAATATGCTGCTTCATTTTGCTTAAAAAATGTCATTGAAGAGTCTTAGTTGTGGCACAGGAGGTTAAGTCATGCCAGTAAGAAAACCCTTAGGAGAGTGACCCAAAAAGACCTAGTTATAGGTGTCCCCAAGCTTAAATTTACTAAAGAACACATGTGTGATGCTTGTCAACTAGGAAAGAAAGTCCAAACCTCTTTTCATTTCATTAAATACATTAGCACCTCTAGACCTTTAGAAGTCCTTCACATGGATTTGTTTGGACCCATTAGCACTGCCATCTTGGGGGGAAAGTCTATGGATTTAATATTGTTGATGACTACTCGAGGTTCATCTGAATTAGATTTTTATCACAGAAGAGTGAGTCTTTTGATGAATTTAGATTCTTCTCCACTTAGATTAAAAAAAAAAAGCTAGGTTGTGAGATCTTGACCATCCATAGTGATCATGTTGGAGAGTTTGGAAATAAGAGATTTGGAGACTTTTATAAGGATAAATATATTAGTCACAAATTCTCAGCTCCAAGGACCCCTCAGCAAAATGGGATTGTTGAAAGGAAGAACAAGACCTTAGTTGAAGCCGCTAGAGCCATGCTTGTTGAGTATTTACTTTCAAAATACTTTTAGATTGAAGCGATAAATACAGCTTATTATGTTTTGAATAAGGTGAATGTTAGAGTGAAGACATCCTATAAGATCATTAAGGCCAAGACACCCAACCTTTCCCACCTTCATATATTTGGCTATAAGGTTTTCTTTCTTAATAATGGGAAGTCACCCTTTGGTAAATTTGACCCAAAATCTTATAAAGGAATGTTCTTAGGATATTCAAGTATTGGAAAATCCTTTAGTGTGTTTAACAAGAGGACTTTGGTGATGGAGAAAACTACTTATGTAGTGTTTGATGAATATGATCCTAAGAAGACTACAGTTAGAGGATGAAGATGAAGTTGGAGAGATTACCCAAGGAGTTTCAAATTTGGAGAAAAGGGTAGAGCCTCAAAACATTAAGGAGTAGCTGAGATTACACAAGGAGTAGAAAATACAAATCTAGAGGAAAGGGTAGAACCTAGAAACACTTTGCCTAGAGATTTGAGATATTCTTTGATACATCCTAAAGAACTGATCTTAGGAGACCATTCTAAAGGTGTTAGAACTAGTCATGGACTTAGGAAGAAAGTGAACCACTCTACCTTTATCTTAATGACATAACCCACCAACATCAATCAAACCTTGTTTGATGAATTTAGAATCTTAGACATGCAAGAAGAAGTTAACCAATTTGTGAGGAATGATTTTTGGGAGTTAGTAGAAAGACCTAAGAATCAAAGTATAGTGGGAACCAAATAGGTCTTTAAGAATAAAATGAATGATTCTGCTTTGGTGGTTAGGAATAAGGCGAGATTGGTGACTAAGGGGTACAAACAAATAGAAGGGATTGATTTTGAGGAGACATTTTCCCATGTAGTTAGATTAGAAGCCATTAGAGTGCTACTATTCTTTTCATGTTATAAGGGATTTAAGTTTTTTCCAAATGGACATCAATAGTGCCTTTTTGAATGAGGTAATAAAACAGGATGTATTTATAGAGCAACACCCTAGTTTTTAGTGTTCCAAATTTCCCAATCATGTTTATAAATTAAAAAAGGCCTTATATGGATTAAAATAGACACCTATAGCTTGGTATGAGAGGTTTAGCACATTTCTACTGAAGAGGGAGTTTGTTAAGTGAAGCATAAACACCACACTATTTCTAAGGAAAGTTAGAGATGAGTTACTTAAAAAAAAAAAGTTAGAGATGAGTTACTTATTATTCAAATCTATGTTGATGATATACTTTTTAGATCTTCTGATAAAAAGTTATGTGATGATTTTTTTAAAATAATGAGTAAGGAATTTAAGATGAGTATGATGAGAGAGTTGTCCTACTTTTTAGGATTTAGCATAAGAAAATTGGATGATGGAACCTTTTTAAACCAAACAAAGAATATTAAGGACATCTTCAAGAAATATGAAATGGATAAAGCCAAGCCAATAAATACTGAAAGTACGAGGTGCGCCAAGAGGGGGTGAATTGGAAATTTTTGTAATAAAGTAACAATCCTAAGCCGGAGTTCTAATTTTTTTGTTTTTTAAATTTTAAATGAAAACCTAATTTGATGCGGAAGTGACTAATCAGAACATGATTGCAATAATATGTGGAGAAATTTTAAATCACAAAATAAAGATCTAGAATATAATCTTCACCAAGCAATTATAGCAAATATAAGATGCAAAACATAAGTAAAGTGCAGTAAATTGAAAAATGACACTATAAGATTTATATTGGTTCGGTCACTTGACCTACATCCACTCCCCGGGGTCCTCTACTCTGATAATTTCACTACTCAAAAGTAATTCTCCTTTTGCCCCCATAATAAGGCAGAGAAGTCTTTACAAACTCTCACTTTCACCTTCCCCAATTTGGCAGAGTACCAAGCGCTATGTCACCCTCCCGGAAAAGGAAGTAAACCTTCTCATTTTTCTCCCTCTGAGAGAAGGCAAAGTACCAAAGAGAAAACTGACCTAGAAGTATCTCCCCAATAGAAAGCTTCCCACAAGAGCTTCTCAGGCCTTAGGAGGAGCAAGAGTGCAGCAGACTTGGAGCAACTGTGTGATCTCCCTCACAAATTCACCATATCCTTCATCTCATAAATGCAAAATCTTCTCAAGTAGCTCTCTCTCAATATGTCCCCTTCTTGTCATGTTCCTCTCTCATTAGTTATTTCAAAAGATAGAATATTCATATATAAATCATGTTGAGTTAGTTGCAACTTAGTTTTTCAATTATTGAAATTCTTGCAACAAGTATTTTTTTTATGATTCCCGAATATTATTGTTTTGTTTACAAATTATCCTAACATATTTTGGAAGTATTATTTTATTATTTGTGTGTACTAATATTTAAGGAAAAATCATACTCCAAATTATCGAAGACTTCAAATCAGATTATATTAGGGTTTATTGTAAATGAAGTCTCTATTTTTAATTTTATTGAGTTTGAGAGAGTGTGATTGTAATTGAGTAATTATTCACTCACACACTGGAGGAGTGTTTAAAATTATAATTTTTTAAACTAATCATACTGTACAAACTCTTTTTGTATAGGATGATATATTCAGTTATTTTCCCCTTCAAGTAGACAACTGAACTACATGTAGAAAACTTTTCTAAGTTTGGTTTATACTGTACGAAGCTTTCATTGTGCATACGCCATTCAGAGTACAAAAATGTGAGGTCCCTTTTTGTCCAAATGAACTTGAGAATTTTTTGAATAGATTATACCATACGATGTCATCATTATACAGATGCGGTCCAGAGTACAAATTGGACGGGTCCCTTTTCATCCAAACGAACTCTAAATTTTTTGAATGGATCATACCGTATGATGTCATCATCATACGTATGCCATCTAGAGTATGAATTAGATGGGCTCCTTTTCATCCAGACAAACTTGAGAATTTTTTGAATGGATCATACCGTATGATGTCGCCATCGTATGTATGTCATCTAGGGTACAAAAATGTGTGGTTTCTCTTCGTCCCGACGAAGATGAAAAATTTTCTAGTTGTTTGTACAGTACGAACTGGATTCAAACTAGATGATCATCGTGTATAAAGTCATCTTGTATAGATTCACAAAAGGTTTGTACGTAATAGTTTTTGAAATGTTCGTATATACAAACATATAATTGTATTATACGATCGTATACGCTCAAAATTGAAAATTTCAGTTTATTGGATGATTTTTTTGTGTCTTTCATGTAAAAGGTCCTTTAAAACTAACGTAAAAAAAGTCCTCCGTAAATTTTTAAGAGCAAGTAAAATAGAGAGTGGGAGAGTGTTTGAGGGACATTTCTTGCAAGTGACAAGGTTACTCAAAGGTAACGATCTCTTTATGTTTTTCATGATCACTCTTCCTTTCTTTTTTCGAGTTGCTCGTGAGAAAATATTTGATGAAGATTTGGTACTCTGCCGACACTTAGAGAGTGTGAACAGATGATGGTACTCTGCAGACACTTGGAGGGTATGAAAGGATGACGGTACTCTACCGATAATTAGAGCGTGAGAAAGGATGACGATTCTCTGCCGACACTTGAAGAGTGTGAAAGGATGATGATTCTCTGTCACACTAGGGATTGGTAGAAGAAAAGATTTGTAAATACTTCTTCGCCTTATTGTGGGGTTAAAAGGAGAGACACTTTGATAATAGTGCAATACCTGAAGAGGGAGTCTTCAAGAAGAGGATGTAGGTCATGTTTGACCAAACCATTATAAATCTTTGTGTATTTTATTTTTCGTAATTTAATTTCTATAATTTTGTTGTTGTGGTTGAAAAGCTTTTTTAAAAAGATAATCATTTTTAAAAATTAATCAAAATGGTTTTCTAAAAAAAATCAAATAGAATTTTTTAAAGTAATAATTTACGCCCCCCACCCCCCACCCCCCCCC
>NW_021319319.1:393733-460162 GCF_001605985.2 Dendrobium catenatum
CGATATGAGTAAAAACAGAAATTCTAAGTCTCTCAAGTGAGTGTGTGTAGGGTTACTTAGCATCAATCTTTTTTATCATTACAAATAGACTCAAGAAGAGAAAAAACAAAGTACAGACTGACTCAACCCTAAACCTACGCAATCTTGAACTGGCTTTGTTTGTTCGTCCGATCTTCGATTCCTAAAAAGTTAGAAGTAACAGGCAGTCCAAGAGAATCAATAGTGTTTGCCAATCATTAAAACATAAGTCATAAAAATAGATTTGCAACATATTAGTCGGAGATTGATTAGAGTAAAAGTGCTGTATTTCCAAACTGAGAAGCATTGTTTAGCATTAATTTTTGCAATTTAGAAACTCTATTATTACTTGCTTTCTCATAAGGTTACGTTGATATCAAAGATCAATCTACTGAAGTTTTTGATGATAAGACATATATTGATAGGTTATTTAGCTAGTTGGGCAGTGATACTACTACATCTTAATATCACGTATATGCCACAAAAGGCAGTGAAAGGGTAAGCCTTAATTAAGAATCCTTGTTTAGATTTTCTATTTTAAGCCCGATCGTCGAGGATGTTGTAAATATCATCCTGGCCGATATGAGTAAAAATAGAAATTCTAAGTCTCTCAAGTGAGTGTGTGTAGGGTTACTTAGCATCAATCTTTTTTATCATTACAAATAGACTTAAGAAGAGAAAAAAACAAAGTACAGACTGACTCAACCCTAAACCTACGCAATCTTGAACTAGCTTCGTTTGTTCATCCGATCTTCGATTCCTGAAAGGTTAGAAGTAACAGGCAGTCAAAGAGAATCAATAGTGTTTGCCAATCATCAAAATATAAGTCATAAAAATAGATTTGCAACATATTAGTCGGAGATTGATCAGAGCAGAAGTGCTGTATTTCCAAATTGAGAAGCATTGTTTAGCATTAATTTTTGCAATTTAGAAACTCTATTATTACTTTCTTTCTCATAAGGTTGCGTTGATATCAAAGATCAGTCTACTGAAGTTTTTGATGATAAGACATATATTGATAGGTTATTTAGCTAGGTGGGCAGTGATACTACTACATCTTGATATCACGTATATGCCACAAAAGGCAGTGAAAGGGTAAGCCTTAGCAGATTTTCTGTCCGTACTTCCTATCCCTTCAAATTCCCCGCTCAATGATGATTTCCCTAATGAACAAATCATGCAAGTCAAGGAACATGAAAAACTACCATTTGGGGAGATATACTTTGATGGGGCATCATCGATTAAATATGCTCGACCTCCAAATCTTATAAGGCCCTGAGACGGTGTTAATCTCATTTTTATTGTACTTTAGGGATGCATAATAAGGTTTTTATTTAGATTGACTAAACCTCAGACTAACAATGAACTCGAATATGAATCTCTAATAGCATGAATGGAGATTGTGATTGATGTTAGAATCCAAAATCTCCAAATCTTTGGTGATTCTCAACTTCTGATAAATTAGGTCATCAACATTTACAAGATTGGGAAACTTGAATTAGCCTATCACCATCGATGAGCTCTCGAGCTTCTAAAATAAGTGCTAAATATCAGAATAGCCTGAGTTGCTTGAGATTAGAATACCAAGGTAAATTTCCTAGCCAAATTAGCCAAGGATGTGGTGAGCACTGAGGAGGAAATACCTATACCAATTATGGTTCATGGTCATTGGGTCTTTGAGATCGCAATCTTGTAATCCCCACTGGTAGAGGGAATACTACATTCAAGAAAGTATGATGTAACCCCGGTTGATCATCAACCTCCCCAATAGATCATTATTAAAAATTAACTAGAAAAATGCCATGTAGTCAAGAAACATAAAACTAGTAGATGCTCGGAATTGTTGTTGTATTTCCTCAATGTTGAGGAAGGTGACAATTAGAGGCAACCCTTTATCAACTATTTCAAATTAATCATACTCCCAATGGATAAATCAATAACCATATAAATCTAAAAAAGAGCTTTGCGATATGTGTTTGATAATGATACACTATACTGATGAGCTTTTGATTAAATGTGGCTGAAATGCTATGGACCAAGGAAGCTGATATAGTGGTAGTACAAATCCATAAAGGGCTTTATAGAGCACATCAGTTAGGTCCCAAGATGGCTGCTAAAATTAAGAGAATGAGTTATTTTTGGCCGATAATGGTGAGAGATTGTATTTACTACACCAAGAGGTGCCACGAGTGTCAGATCTACGATAACGTTATACATCAACCGCCAAATCCATTGCACCATATAGTAGCATCCAAGCCCCTTGAATGCTAGGGTACAGATATAATCAGGCCAATAGATCCTTTGTCATCGATAGGATGATGTTTCATTCTAGCAATAACATAGTACTTTTCTAAGTGGGTAGAAGTGGCTTTATTTAAAGAAGTTATGTCTGAGCATGTAATCAATTTTTCACTCACAATATTGTCTACAGATTCAATGTATCATGTCACATAATCTCAAAAAATGGTACAACTTTCAAAAGTACTAAGATTAATATATTTATTGATCAATACAAGATTAACTGGCAATATTCATTTATATATTATCCCAAAGCAAATGGCCTGGCAAAGGCTTTCAATAAAACATTGGTGAAATTGCTTAAGAAGATCCTCACCAAGAATAAAAGAGAGTAGCACACTAAAAAGGAGGAGGCACTATGGGCGTATTATATAACTTAAAAAAGCTAATAAAAACCATTCCTTATTCACTAGTGTTCGGAGTTGAAGCAGTATTTCCATTAGAAGTTAAACTACCGTCACTCTGAGTATAATTCTAGAATGATCTCACTCAAGAGCAAAATACTCGCCTAAGAATAGAAGAGCTCGACACTCGATGAAGTTAGATTGCAAGCTCAACAAAACCTAAAAATCTATCAAAGAAGAATGGAAAATTCCTTTGATCGTATGGTGCACCCTCAGGCATTTTTAGAAGGAAATTGGTCTTGGTGCTGAGAAGACAATTCATCCCACACCAAAAAATTGGTGGCAACATTGTATCCAATTGAGAGGGCTCCTTAGTCATCGAGAAGGTGTTTCAAGGAGGATCTTATCAATTAATCAATCTGGACAATCAGAGGCCTATGCCATCAATCAATGGCAGATATTTAAAGAAATATCATGCATGAAAATTTCATTTTCGATAAAATATAAACTAATCAAAATTTTAAATGCATATTTATCAAGGTATACTTATATTTATATTTTATAATTCTCTTGTGTAGAAAGAATGCATTTAAAAATTCCCCCTCATAAGATTGGAGGCATTTTAAATATTTATTGGATCGACATCATGCAGCGCGCCAAAATCTCAATATAAATATTTAAAATATCAAAATATTAATCATATTCAAAATCTCCATACAAAATAGGAGCATTTTAAATATTTATTTGGGTTGACATTGTACTATATGTCGAGATCCCCAAATAAATATTTAAAATCTTAAAATTTCAAATATATTCTATTTTCAAATGACCTTGTGAGATAGGGGCTCTTTAAATATTTATTCGGGTCGATATCATGCTGCATGCCTAGATCCTCGAATAAATATTTAAAATTATCAATGAAATTATTCTTTCATGTTTAAAAATATAATGAATCTTTTTAAAGTATTTGCAGGTGATCTTTCAAAAGTTTGAGACACCACCTTCTCTAACATACCAAGATTCAAAAGTCATAAAATAGACTTTCTTGACTATGCACTCAAAAAATTTCAGCCAGAACAGCTTGAAGACTTTCAAATGGCAGGATCAAATTTTTGCTATGCCGTGATACTCTTTATAGGCAATACGACTTCTTTGAAATAATTAACATTAGTCAAACTTCATATGCAAGCTAACCACAAACAAATGCATAAAGTGAAAGTTCGATAGGGATGTTAATCCCTTATGAACTACCCCAAGGCTAAATAAGAGGGGGAGATAAATTGGTATTTTAAAGAATCTTTCAATCAAAACTCAAATTTAAACCAAAGTTCACCACAACAAAAATTAAAGTGCAGAAATCAAATGCGAAAAAAGATACCCTTTTGGAGGCGCCCTCCGAGTAATGTACTAAACTCATTGACTCTGCTTTTTCTCCCAATGCTAGGCGAAGAAGCCTGTATAAACCTCTTTTTCACCAACCCCGGTGAGGAAGAGAACCTATCTCCTTTGCTTCATCCTGAAGCAGGTAGAGAACCTTAACTCCTTTGCTTTTTTAGAAGAAAGCAACGAACCTTGATCAGTTGCTGATGTAGACCTCTCTAGAACCTCAAGGAACTAGGGATGATGATCAGAGAAAATGACGATGGATCCTTTCTTGGAGCAACCTTTGTGAAACCCCTCACAAGCTCCCCCTCACAAGATCCTCTCTCTCCCTTGCTCTCCCTCTCCTCTTGGCTCTCTTAGGTTAGGATAATAGAAAAAGATACCCTTTTGGGTAAAATAAGAGATCTTATATATAAGAGCTTCAGAATAGCTCTTAATTGCAATAAACTAACATTATCGTCCAAGCTGTTCTAGAGATCATCTTGTATGATTAGTACAAATTTAGTTTAATTAGCTAGGACAATCTGGGACGGTTAGAAGGAAATTTGTTCATATCGTCCAGGATGATAGAAAGTTTCCTGTACGATTAGTTCAATTAGTCGAATATCATCTAACACATTGAACTGGATGGATGTTTGGATGATGTAAAAATAACATGATTGTCTAGGTCAATCTCATGATTATCCCGAATGATTAGTTCAATTCAGTATATATCATCCACAGCATCGCCCTTAATAGAAGCAGGCTGATGTTTGATCGTCCAGGCACAATTAAGATTTTTGAACTAATAGTCCCAGCTGATCCTGCTATCGTCTAGAAAGATATGATCAAGCAATCAAAACTTAAATTCTTTTCTTAATTATGAGATTAATTTAGGCATAATTGTATTGCATCGTCTAGGACAATGTCCAAAAATAAAATCTACCTAAATAGATATGGCGGCTAATTTTTTTTTATTTGAGCCTATCGTCCCGGCCAATACAAATATCATCTAGGATGACATACCTAATGACGGCTGTCTTAACCAGGATGCCCTAATTAGGATTTCTATTTTTAATTGATCGTCAAGGATGATTTTGGGATATTCCCGGATGATGTGATCAAAAATAAAAAGCTCTAAAATAGTCAGAAAAAATTCCCCCAAGTGTGTGTGTGCAAGGTTACTTATCATCATGAACCACATCATTTATAATTGACTTAAGAAAAGGAAAAGATTACAAACTGACTCAGACCTAGTCAACTCAATCTTTAATTGGTTCAAATTATAGTTTGATCTTTTGGACCTAAAATATTAGTAGGCAAGGTAGTCGTAGAGAGATAGAAGTGTTTGCTATCATCAAAATTTTATTCCTAAAAATCAGATTCGTAATAATCTCCCCCTTTTTTATGATGGCCAGGAAGAAAATATTTTATAGAATAATATATCAAAGTAATTTGTCACAATTAATAAATTTGAAATCAAGCATTTGAAAATATCAAGTGACACATGAATTCTTCTAAGATTTAAAGGCATGAAAGAGATGAAAGCTTGCTTTTATGGGCTCATTTTATGCCTCTTATCAATTGATTGGTACACTTTGTGCATCTTTTGATTTTTGATATACTTAGTATATCTTTTAATTTTTTCTGCAATTATTACGCATCTTTTAATTTTTCTTTTCTTTTTCGGGCTAATTTTATGCCCTTATCATTTTTTACAAGCTAGACCCCTTTTTAAAACTCTTAAAACTCTCAATTGTGAGTATATCTTCCAGATATTAGAGAAGAAAAACTCACTATGTAATAAAGAGAAGAATGAACCATAAAATAGAATCAATTTTATATGATAAATGTAACAACAAGATTTTAAAGAATTTTAAAATAATATAAAGACTTTGAACATTATATATATAAGATAGATTAATGTAGCAAGATATAAAAGATTTCAATTATAAATTCCATTTGTTAATTTGAGATAAACTTTTATTTAGAAAAGAAAATTACACCTCTAAAAGAGGTTAGAGGGAGGGAAACAATCAACGGTGTTTCTCCCTTTAACTGGTTTAGGGATGTCATACATTGAATACAAATTTTCAAGAACAAACACAAGGCATAAAATATCATTTCAGCTAAGACCATAATAATAATAACTAGTAAACTAAAAGAAAAAACAATAGAAATGAAACAACTACAAAATAATAGTAAAAATAATTAGCTAACTTAAAACTAAAATAAAAAGAATAGAAAATAATAATAATTAATAAAGTAGTAAACATGCAATTTAGAATTTTTTAAGTAGCAAGATTATGTAATTAAGAGCCACGAGCCTCCACTGTCTAAGTACCACATGCTCTCACGAGGTCTTTAGTGAGAGCACACCTATAAAATCATCAAATGTCAGATTTAGGAACCCAAACAGGTTTGGGTCCCTTCTTATGAAAAGAAGATTATAATGCATGTTTGTTATGTTTTGAATCATGCAATTTGGGTCTCCACACCCAATGTGTGCTATGGTGAACAGTGCAAGTGTGTGAAATGTATTCTAGCATGTCGCAAGAAAAATATCTAACTCTAAGAAAAGGATTTATTAATTTGTTTGGGTTATAATGCCTCTTCCTAAGTTTTGGCTTTAGATCAAGTGCGGTGTGGGACGCTTTCAAGGAATCATGCTCAACAATCAAATCATATTGTTTTTTATTTAAATCATCAAACTCATCAAGTAAAGACATGTGATTTCTATCAAGTTGAGTGTGTTCTTTACTTAAAACATCATGCTCTTTTTGAAAATTCAAAAACTCTAATTTCAAACTAGCATGTAATTTCTTAAATTTCTTATATGATGCATGAATTTTCTCACAAATTTAAAGTAATTGATCATAGGTTGGTTCGCATACCTCTTCTTGATCGGACTGACCCAGATGATCACCCATCAAGCATAAGTTTGTTATATCCTCTTCAGCTTTAGTCCCAGATGAGTCAGATGCAGAATCTGCCCAGAATGCCTTTTGGTATCGCTTCTTATCCATCTTGTATTTGGGTTTCTCCTCTCCTTTCTCTTGGCTTGAGTGATCCTTAAGTGTAGGACAATCAACTTTGACATATCCAGGCTTCCTGCATTCGAAATAAATAATATCAGAATAACTTCTAAAGTTTTTTCTATCCTTATATTTTTTCCACTTCTGATGATACTTGTAATTCTTCCTTAGAAAGCTTTTGAACTACCTAGTGATGAAGGCAAGATCATAGCTTTAAGACCCAAAAGAATCAGTGTCCGTGTTGTCGACCTTCAGCGCCACAGTTTTCTCTTTTTTTTCTCACATGTATCAAGATTTCTTTGGTTCACCCCTTGCTCATAAGCAATGAGTGATCCAAGTAAGTTATCAATAGAATAAGTATTCAAATCTTTGGATTCAATAATTACAATGATCTTAGCATCAAAAGAAGAAGGCAAACATCTCAAAATTTTATTCACTTTTTCATAGTTAGTTAGCTCTTTTTCTAAAGCATGCAATGAGGTCATAATTTGAGTAAACTTAGTATACATGTCAGAAATCGATTCATTAGATTTCATATGAAAAAGTTCATAGTAATGCAATAAAATATTCAACCTAGATTGTTTAACTTCATTTGTTCCTTCATAAGTAATACACAATCTATCCCAAATTTCTTTACCAGTTGCACAAGTTGAAATAATCATATAATATTAAGATTTCAAAGCACAAGAAAAATAGTTCAAATATTTTGCATTGAGTTGAGCTAAATCTCTATCATCAAGAGTCCATTCAATGAAAGGAAGTGGAGTAATAATGCCATTAATCTTACCAATCGGAGGTGAATAACCTTCTTTGACAAGAATCCACATACGATAGTCAATCAATTATAAAAATATAGACATGCGTGTTTTCAAAAAATCAAAAGAAATATTGTCAAACAAAGGTGGCCAAGTAATAGAATATCCTTCTGTAGTATTATGATTACCAAAGTTAGCCATGGTTCAAACTTCAAAAGTTTTCAAAAACTAGTTTTTATGAATCCTACTCTAATACCACTTAATATTTTGTGAGGATTGTTAAACCTTTATGAACTAGACTGGGGCTAACCAAGAATGGGTTGAATTTATTATTTAAAAAAAATTAAGGAAAAAAGAAAATCTTTTTGAAATTCTTTTGAATATTTTAAATCTTGGTTAGTCTTGGGCTAGTTCATAAGGGCTTAACATCTCTAATGAACTTTCAAGTGGTATCAGAGCGAGATTCATAAAATTGAGTTTTTGAAAACTTTTGAATTTTGATCCATGGCTAACTTTGGTAATCATAATATTGCTGAAGGATATTCTATTACCCAACCACGTTTATTTGATAACATATCTTTTGATTTGTAGAAAATACGTATGGCTGCATTTTTATAATCTATTGACTATCGCATGTGGATGCTTGTTAATGATGGATATTCACCACTAACTCATGAAATTAATGGCATCAAAATTGAACTTCCTTTTATTGAATGGACATTAGATGATAGGGATTTAGCACAACTTAATGCAAAATGTGTAAACTATTTTTCTATGCTTTGAAATCAGAAGATTACATGCGTGCCTCAACTTGTGCAACTAGTAAGGAAATATGAGATAGATTATGTATCACTTTTGAAGGCACAAGTGAAGTTAAATAATCTAGGTTGAATATCTTATTGTATTACTACAAACTTTTTTGCATGAAACCTAGTGAATCGATATCTAACATATATACTAGGTTTACTCAAATTGTCACCTCACTACATGCCTTAGGAAGAGAATGCACTAACTATAAAAAAATTAATAAAATTTTGAGATATTTGTCTTCTTCCTTTGATGCTAAGATTACTATAATAACTGAATCCAAAGACTTGAATATTTATTCTATTGATAACTTACTTAGATCACTCATTGCTCACGAGCAAGGAGTGAATCAAAGACAACTTGATGCAGGTGAGAAAAAGAAAGAGAAAACTGAAATCTGAAGGTTAACAATATGAATACTGATTCTTCCGGGTCTGAAAGTGATGATATTTTTTTAATCACTAGGCAATTTAAAAGATTTCTAAGGAAAAAACAAAAGCACCATCTTAAATGGAATAAAGGTAAGGGTAGAAAAAATTTTAAAAGTTCTTTTGATATAAATTATTTTGAATGCAGGAAGCTGGGACAAGTGAAAGCCGATAGTCCTACACTTAAGGCTCACCCCAAGCAAGAAGAAGGGTGAGGAGAAACCCAAGTTTAGTAAGGACAAAAAGTGATTTCAAAAGGCATTATGAGCAAATTATGTATCTGACTCCTCTGAGACAAAAGTTAAGGAGAATACTATAAACTTATGTTTGATGAAAGACGATCATCTTGGTCAGTCTGACTAAGAAGAGGTATGTGAACTAACCTACAATCAATTACTTAATGTTTCTAAAAAAATTCATGCATTATTTAGGAAACTTAAGAAATTGCATGCTAGCATATAATAGAATTTTTAAATTTTTAAAAAGAGCATGAAGTTTTACTTAAAAATCACTCTATACGTGATATCAATCACATGTCATTACTTAATGAGTTTGATGAGTTAAATAAAAAACATTTTGAGCTGGTCATTGAGCATGAATCATTAAAAGCATCCCACACTGCACTTGAAAATGATTTTAAAACATATATTGATGAATATGAAAGTAGGGAATACTATTTGAAAGTTAATAATGTTGTTTTAGAAAGTACAAACTTATTGTTTAAAGTTGAATTGAAAGCACTTGAGAAAAATAGGACTCCACCCACACCTGAACATTTTTTCAATTCTCATCCAAAGACAAAAATTTTGAAACTTATGAAAAGGCACTATAACCCGAATAGATTAGATAACTCCTTTCCTGGTGTTAGATATTTTTCATGTAGCATGCTATGACACATTTCACACACTTGCACTTTTCACCATAGTACACATTGGGTGTGGAGACCCAAATTGTATGATTCACAGCATAACACATATGCATTGCATTTTTCATTCCATAAGAAGGGACCCAAACTTGTTTGGGTTACTAAATCTAACATTTGATGATTTTGTAGGAGTGTTCTCACATAAGACCTCGTGAGAGCATGTGGTACCTGGACAATGGATGCTCACGACACATGACTAGAGATGTCAATCAATTTGTTTTGCAGAACGCCATGGAAACAACACCACCAAAAAAGTGATGGGTATAGGTATAATCTAAAACTCTAAGAATTTTTTGATTGAAAATAATTTTCTTATAGATGGACTAAAGCACAACTTTCTCAGCATCAATCAGCTTTGCAATAGGGGCTTTATCATAAATATTTTTTGCAAATACATACATTTCTAGCTTCAATAATAATTTTATTTTGTAGGAAAAAAGGATTAACAATATTTACATGCTTGATTTCAATAATATTGAATATGCTGCTTCATTTTGCTTAAAAAATGTCATTGAAGAGTCTTAGTTGTGGCATAGGAGGTTATGTCATGCTAGTAAGAAAACCCTTAGGAGAGTGACCCAAAAAGGCCTAGTTAGAGGTGTTCCCAAGCTTAAATTTACTAAAGAACACATGTGTGATGCCTATCAACTAGGGAAGAAAGTTCAAACCTCTTTCCATTCCATTAAATACATTAGCACCTCTAGACCTTTAGAAGTCCTTCACATGGATTTGTTTGGACCCATTAGTACTGCCATCTTGGGGGAAAAATTCTATGGATTTGTGATTGTCGATGACTACTCGAGGTTCATCTAAATTAGAATTTTATCATAGAAGAGTGAGTCTTTTGATGAATTTAGATCCTTTTCCACTTAGATTAAAAAAAAAGCTAGGTTGTGAGATCTTGACCATCCATAGTGATCATGGTGGAGAGTTTGGAAATAAGAGATTTGGAGATTTTTATAAGGATAAAGATATTAGTCACAAATTCTCAGCTCCAAGGACCCCTTAGTAAAATGGGATTGCTGAATGGAAGAACAAGACCTTAGTTGAAGCCGCTAGAGCCATGCTTGTTGAGTATTCACTTCCAAAATACTTTTGAACTGAAGCGATAAATATAGCTTATTATGTGTTGAATAAGGTTAATATTAGAGTGAAATTAGAAAAGACATCCTATGAGATCATTAAGGGTAGGACACCCAACCTTTCCCACCTCCATATATTTGGCTATAAGGTTTTCATTCTTAATAATGTGAAGTCACCCTTTCGTAAATTTGACCCAAAATCTAATGAAGGAGTGTTCTTACGATATTCAAGTGTTGGAAAATCCTTTAATGTGTTTAACAAGAGGATTTTGGTGATGGAGAAAACTACTCATGTAGTGTTTGATGAATATGATCCTAAGAAGTTTATAGTTGAGGATGAAGATGAAGTTGGAGAGATTACCCAAGGAGTAAAAAATTTGGAGAAAAGGGTAGAGCCTCAATACACTGAGTAGTTGAGATTACCCAAGGAGTAGAAAATGCAAATCTGGAGGAAAGGGTAGAACCTAGAAACACTTTGCCTAGAGATTTGAGATATTCTTCGATTCATCCTAAAGAACTGATCTTAGGAGACCATTCTGAAGGTGTTAGAACTATACATGGACTTAGGAAGAAAGGGAACCACTCTACCTTTATCTTAATGACATAACCCACCAACTTCAATCAAACCCTGGTGATGAATTTTGGATCTTAGCCATGCAAGAAGAACTTAACGAATTTGTGAGGAATGATTTTGGGAGTTAGTAGAAAGACCTAAGAATCAAAGTATAGTGGGAACCAAATGGATCTTTAAGAATAAAACGAATGATTCTGCTGTGCTGGTTAGGAATAAGGAGAGATTGGTATCTAAGGGGTACAAACAAATATAAGGGATTGATTTTGTGGAGACCTTTTCCCATGTAGCTAGATTAGAAGCCATTAGAGTGCTACTATTCTTTTCATGTTATAAGGGATTTAAGTTTTTTCCAAATGGACATCAATAGTGCCTTTTTGAATGAGGTAATAAAAGAGGATGTATTTATAGAGCAACACCCTAGTTTTTAGAGTTCCAAATTTCCCAATCATGTTTATAAATTAAAAAAAGGCCTTATATGGATTAAAATAGACACCTATAGCTTGGTATGTAAGGCTTAGCACATTTCTACGGAAGAGGGAATTTGTTAAGCGAAGCGTAAACACCACACTATTTCTAAGGAAAGTTAGAGATGAGTTACTCATTATTCAAATCTATATTGATGATATATTTTTTAGATCTTCTGATAAAAAGTTATGTGATGATTTTTCTAAAATAATGAGTAAGGAATTTGAGATTATTATGATGAAAGAGTTGTCCTACTTTTTAGGATTTAGCATAAGACAATTGGATGATTGAACCTTTTTAAACCAAACAAATAATATTAAGGACATCTTGAAGAAATATGAAATTGATACAGCCAAGCCAATAAATACTAAAAGAGTGCAAGAGTGCAGCAGGCTTGGAGCATCTGTGAGATCTCCCTCACAAAATTCACCATATCCTTCATCTAATAAATGCAAAATCTTCTCAAGTAGCTCTCTCTCAATATGTCCCCTTCTTGTAACATTTCTCTCTCATTAGTTATTTCAAAAGATAGAAGATTCATATATAAATCAGGTTGAGTTAGTTGCAACTTAGTTTTTTAATTATTGATATTCTTGCAATATGTATATTTTTTATGATTCCCGAATAATATTGTTTTGTTTACAAATTCTCCTAACATATTTTAGAAGTATTATTTTTTTTGTTTGTGTGTACTAACATTTAAGGAAAATCATACTCCAAATTATTGAAGACTTCAAATCAGATTATATTAGGGTTTATTGAAAATTAAGTCTATGTTTTAATTTTATTGAGTCTGAGAGAGTGTGATTGTAATTGAGTAATTGTGCACTCACACACTGGAGGACTGTTTAAAATTATAATTTTTTAAACTAATCGTACTATACGAACTCTTTTTGTATAGGATGATATATTCAATTATTTCCCCTTCATGTAGACAAATGAATTACTTGTAGAAAACTTTTCTAAGTGCGGATAATACTGTACGAAGCTTTCATCGTACAAACGTCATTTAGAGTACAAAAATGTGAGGTCCCTTTTTGTCCAGACAAACTTGAGAATTTTTTGAATAGATTATACCGCACGATGTCACCATTATACATACACGGTCCAGAGTACAAATTGGACAGGGCCCTTTTCGTCCAGACGAACTCTAAATTTTTTGAATGGATCATACCGTATGATGTCATCATCGTACGTACGCCGTCTAGAGAATGAATTGGACGATCCCCTTTTCATCCAGACAAACTTGAGAATTTTTTGAATGGATCATAGCGTACGATGTTGCCATCGTATGTATGTCATCTAGAGTACAAAAATGTGTGGTCTCTCTTCGTCCCAACGAAGATGAAAAATTTTCTAGCTGTTTGTACAGTACGAACTGGATTCAAACTAGATGATCATCATGTATGAAGTCATTTTGTATAGATTCACAAAAGGTTAGTACGTAATAGTTTTTGAATTGTTCGTATATACAAACATATAATCGTATTATATGATCGTATACGCTCAAAATTGAAAATTTTAATTTACTGGATGGTTTTTTGTGTCTTTCATATAAAAGGTCCTTTAAAATTAATGTAAAAAAAGTCCTTCATAAAATTTTAAGAGCAAGTAAAATAGAGAGTGAGAGAGTGTTCGAGAAACATTTCTTGGAAGTGGAGTGTGAAGGGTTCACAAGGTTACTCAAAGGTAAGGATCTCTTTATGTTTTTAATGATCACTCTTCGTTTCTTTTTTCTAATTGCTTGTGAGAAGATCTTTGAAGAAGATTTGGTACTCTGTCGACACTTAGAGAGTGTGAACAGATGATGGTACTCTGTAAACACTTGGAGGGTATGAAAGGATGACGGTACTCTATCGATAATTAGAGGGTGAGAAAGGATGACGGTTCTCTGCCGACACTTGAAGAATGTGAAAGGATGATGATTCTATGTCACACTAGGGACTGGTGGAAGAATAGATTTGTAAAGACTTCTCCGCCTTGTTGTGGGGTCAAAAAGAGAGATACTTTGGTAATAGTGTAATACCTGAAGAGGGGGTCTTTAGGGAGAGGATGTAGGTCATGTTTAACCAAACCATTATAAATCTTTATGTCTTTTATTTTTCATAATTTAATTTCTATAATTTTGTTGTTGTGGTTGAAAAGCTTTTTCAAAAAAATAATCATTTTTAGAAATTAATCAAAATGGTTTTCTAACAAAAAATCAAATTAGAATTTTTTAAAAAACAATTCACCCCCCCCCCCCCCCCTCTTGGTTAGCCTTGGGATAATAACATAGATTTAACAACCTATAAAAAATCAACAAATGGTATTAGAGCTTTGTTACAAAACTATAAGTTTAGAGTACTTTTTGAAAAATGAGAATGGCTACTTTTAGAAACTAAAACAAACCTGAAGGGTATTCGATCACTAAAACTCCATTATTTGACAATATCCCTTTTGATTTTTGAAAAACACACATGTCTACATTTCTACAATCACTTGATTATCACCTGTGAATCATAGTACAAGAAGGGTATACTAAGCCAACTAGACTAGTAGATGGTGTTATAATTAAAATACCCTTTGATCATTGGATTGTAGAAGAATATGACTTAGTACAACTAAATGCAAAATATTTAAATAGTTTCTTTTGTGCACTTAAGTCAGAAGATTACATGCTATTTTCCACTTACAAAAATGGAAAGGACATTTATGATAGGCTTTGTTTTACTTGTGAAGGGACTAATGAAGTAAAATAATCTAGATTAAATATCTTATTACAGGACTATGAATTACTTTGCATGAAATCCTATAAATTCATTTTTGAAATGTACATAAGATTTACTCAAATAGTCACTTATTTACATGCATTAGGCATGGAATTAATGAATGCTGAAATGGTCAATAAATTTCTTTATTATTTGCCTACTACTTATGATGTTAAAATAATTATGATTATAGAGTCTAAGGATTTAAATGTTTACTCTATTGATAATCTTCTTAGATCACTAATTCCTTACGAGTAAGGAGTGAGTCAAAAAGAAGATTGATGCAGGAGAACAGAGAAAGGAGAAGAACATAGCACTTAAAGTGGATGATTTGAAGAGTGATTCATCACAACCTGAGGATGAGGATGACATTGCCCTGATGATAAGGCAATTCAGTAATTTTCTTAAAAGGAAGCAAATGAGACACCAGCAATGGAACAAAGGTAAGTTTCACAAAAATATTAAGATTTCTAATGATGTGATTTGCTACGAATGCAAGAAATCTGGACATATAAAATCAAAATGCCCAAATATAAAAGCCACTCCTAGCAAGGAGAAGGTAGAGGATAAAGAAAATGTGAAGAAGAGCAAGAAGAAATTTTATAGAGCTTTTCGGGCAGACTCAGCTTCATATTCGTCATAAACAAAAAAAAGAGGAGGAAGTCACCAACCTGTGTTTAATGTACGATAATCTTGATCAGTCAAATCAAGAAGAGGTATGTTACTTAACCTATGATGAATTGCTAGAAGTTTCTGAAAGAATACATGATGCATATTGAAAACTTAAGAAAATGAATGCTAGACTGAACATAGAATTATAGGAGTTACAAAAAGAGCATGACACCCTTAGGAAAGATCACGCACAGATAGATAATAACCACATGTGTTTACTTGATGAAATATATGAATTGAATAAATAGAATGATCTTCTAAAATCATCCTACATTAAATTAGAAAAATAATTTAAGGATTTTATGGATGAATCTAAGAATAGATAGCACTATCTGAAATAAGATAACTCTGTGTTAGAATATACAAATTCATTTCTTAGAGTGATAGTGAAAGCTCTTGTAAAAAATAGGATACCCCCAACACTTGAAGATTTTATTAATCCTATTTTGAGGTCAAAGGTTTTAAAACCTATGAAAAGTCATATTCATTATTAGAGATTGAAAAACTCATTTCTTGGAGTTAAATATTTTACATAAGGGATGATTGGGCATATATCATATACTTGTACTTTACATAGACAAACTCATTTAGTTTGGAGACCTAAGATGCATAAACTAAGTCATATCATACATGCATCTATTTTTTATTTACTAAAAGGAGAACCCAAACTTGTTTGGGTTCATAAGTCTAACATTTGATTGTTTTGTAGGTAAGCTCTCATACAAGACATCGTAAGAACATTTGGTACCTAGACAGTGGTTGCTCAAAGCATATGACTGGAGATACTATATAATTTATATCTCTGGAAGCCAAGAATGGAGGCAAGGTTACATTGGGAGATAACACCACTCTGAAAGTGGTTGGCACGGGTATGATCGAAAAATTGCAAAAAAAATTCATAGAGAATGTATTACTTATTGAAGGGTTAAAGCATAATTTATTAAGTATTAACCAGCTATGTGATAAAAGTTATAGTGATAAATTTTTTTCCACTAGTTGCATATTAAGCCTAAATTGAAATAATGTATTGCATGGAATTAGGGTAAATAATATTTATATACTAGATTTCAATTGTATTAAAACTCCTAATGACTTTTATTTAAAAATAATTTTTGATGAATCATGATTATGGCATAGGAGACTCTGTCACGCTAGCATGAAAAACCTTAGAAAAATTATCCAAAAGGATTTGGTTAAAGGTATATCAAAACTAGACTTTATTAAGGATCACCTATGTGATGCATATCAACTAGGAATAGGTGAAGTCCTCATTTCATTCCAATAAGGATCTTAGAATTAGTAAACCATTAGAGATTATACATATATATCTTTTTGGACTGGTTAGCACTGTAAGTCTAGGAGGGAAGGTATACAAATTAGTGATAGTTGATCATTTCTCAAGATTCACGTGGGTTAAATTTTTATTTCATAAGAGTGAATTATTTGAGGAATTTAGAGATTTTTTAATATGGATTCAGAGGAAACTAAGGAATGAAATTTTAATAATTTAAAGTGATCACGAAGGTGAATTTGAAAATAAAAAATTTAGGGATACTTTTAAAGAATTTGGTATTGATCATAATTTTTTTGCACCTAGGACCCCTCAGCAGAATGGGATAGTAAAAAAAAATAAAATATTAATTGAAGCCGTTAGAGCCATGTTGTCAGAATATTCACTTCCTAAATATTTCTGTGCAGAAGTGGTTAGTACTGTAAGTTATGTTCTGAATAGGGTGAACATTAGATTGAAATTGAATAAAATACCCTATGAGCTTCTTAAGGAGAGAACACCTAACTAGTTATATTTGCATATTTTTGGATGTAATATGTTTATTCACAACAATGAATTTCTTCTTTAGGAAAATTTTATCCAAAATTTGATGAAAGAATTTTTCTAAGTTACTCTAGTGTTGGAAAATCTTTTAGAGTGTTTAACAAAAGAATTTTGGTAGTTGAGGAGACCACACATATTGTATTTAATGAATCTGGTATGAAAAAGCCAATTTTGGAAGAGGATGATTTAGAAATTAACTCCCAAAAGATTGAGAAAATTAATTTGGAGGAAAATTTAGAGATAGAAAACCCTTTGCTTAGAGATTTGAAATTTTCTTAAAACCACCCTAAGGAATTGATTTTAGGTGAACCGAGTGAGGGTGTTAGGACTAGGCATGGACTTAGCAAAGAAGAAAATCATTCTACCTTTATTTTAATAATAGAATCCACAAATGTAAATCAAGCACTTTTGGATAAATTTTAGATTTTGGTACAAGAAGAATTAAATTAGTTTGTAAGGAATAATGTTTGGGAATTGATTACAAGGCCAAAGGATCAAAGTGTAGTTGGAACTAAATGGGTATTTAAAAATAAAATGAATGACATAGAAGTTGTTGTTAGAAATAAGGCTAGATTAGTGGCTAAGGGGTATAATCAAATTGAAGGGATTGATTTTAAGGACTTTTTCCCCTATAGCGAGACTTAAAGCAATCAAGGTTTTGTTAGCTTTTTCTTGTTTTAGAGAATTTAAACAGTATCAAATGGATGTTAAAAGTGTTTTTTTTTTTTAATGGGGTGATACAAGAGGATGTTTATGTTGAACAACCTCCATGTTTTAAAAATTCAAAATTCCCTAATTATATTTTTAAATTAAAAAATGCATTATACGAATTGAAATAAGTACCTAGTGCTTGATATGAGAGGTTAAGCACTTTCCTATTAGAGAGATCTTTTGAAAAGGAAGTGTGGACACCACTCTCTTTTTGAAGAACTTGGGAGATGATATACTAATTGTTCAGATTTATGTTGATAATATCATTTTTTGATATTCTAATAAAAATCTTTGAGATGATTTTTTCAAAACAATGAGTAGTAAATTTGAGATGAGTATAATGGAAGATCTTAGTTATTTTCTTGGTTTTAGCAGTAAGCAAATTAAGGATGGAATATTTCTTAGTCAGTCAAAGTATGTTAAGGACATCCTCGAGAAGTATGAAATGGATAATGTTAAACCAGTTAGTATACCTATGGTTTCTCAGTTCAGTTGGATAAGGACTCAAAGGGAAAATTTATTGATCAAAAGAAATTTAGAGGAATTATTGGACCTTTACTTTATTTGACAGCTAGCATACCAGATATTATGTTTGGTATTTGTTTTTATACTAGATTTTAATCAGATCCAAAGGAATCATATTTGACAGCAGTAAAAATGATTTTGAGATATCTCTTGGGAACTCAGAACTTAAGGATTTGGTATCCTAAGTGCAGCTCTTTATTTGAAATTATTTGATATTTAGATTCAGAATTTGTAGGTTGTAGGATTGATCGAAAGAATATATCTGGAACTTGTCAATTTATAGGAAATTCTTTAGTTTCTTGGTCCAATAGAAAATAGAATTGTGTAACTTTATCTACTGCAGAAGTTGAATACATTACCTTAGGAAGTTGTGTGGCACAATTCCTTTAGTTAAAATAATACTTGAATGATTTAAGATTTACAATAGGCACTATACCAATTTATTGTGATAACACTAGTGCGATTTATATTTCAAAAAATCCTATTCATCATTCTAGAACAAAACATATAGATATAATATATTATTTTATTAGGGATCATGTATCCAATGGAGAAATTGAATTGAATCATGTTTCAACTAAAAATCAATTTGCAGATATTTTTACAAAACCACTAGCCTTTGATACTTTTAGCACATTAAGAATAAGGTTAGGTGTTATCGACCTTAATGCTTAAATAAAATCTTCTGCAAACTTGATATATTTCCTTTGTGTATTTTATTATTTTTTAGTATTAATGTTTTGGTTTTGTGTGTGTTTTTAGATTTTGGTTTTGTTGTTTTGTGATGTGTTTGATTTGGTCATGTATCACATATTAAAAGTTTTGTTTTTAGTTTTTCATGCTGAATTTTCTAAGTGTTATATTCGTCAGTAAGAAAGTATTTTCATACTGTATGAATTTTGTAGCATGTCTATTATCTTAGAGATGATTGCGTTAAAATTTTGATTTTCTCATATATATATCATACTGTACGATATAATCATCATCCTATACGATCTGTATATTTTCTTCTGTGTGCACATAGACAATTATCAGGGTAGTATGAGTTATTATAACTGATCGTGCGTATGAAATTTTATTTCATACATACAAACCATGTGTCATTCTCTATGGGGGACGAACCTAACTGTCATTAAAATTATCTTAAATAAATGATCATCCCGAACGAATACATATTCGTTTGTAGGATCAAATGGTCAAAAAGCTTGTATGAAAGAATGCTTCGTAAATTATGTGATTACGAAAATTCTTTTCTTTTTGGACGTTATCATTCGTCCCATACGATCATAATATCGTACGTACAAATCTATTTTTGAATTGTACAAATGGTCATTTTTCTTTAAATGTGAGGGCTATAGAATTCATTTTCATTCACTCAAACATCCTCCTTGAATTCTTCTCAATCTAGGAATGTCAAGTTTTAGCAAGTGTGGTAGACTTTCTAAGGGTTCATCTTCCAAGAGTTGGGAATGACAACTTTCTATCTAGAAGTAATGAGGATTCCGTCTACAGGTTTATAGCTTCCAAAATCACTCCCTCTAGACTACTAATTCAAGATGATATTCACTTTCAAGTAATGCCTCTCTTTGCCTCAACCCAATTCGCCTTCATTTTGACTTTGATCCATGCTTATCATAAAGAAAATTTTCACTACTTCTTAGTGAATATAAGTTTTAGTGAGGATGAGAGTAGGATAAAATATTATGTCTAAAAGAAATGGATAGAAATCACTAAGGAATATCTAGGAACTTTTTATACCTAAGGACTATAGGGACTAGAGCACACACTATGACATCTAAATCTTACTATGATTGGTCTGAAATAAACAAAACTCTTAGAGGGGTTACTCAAGTTGGTCACTTAGCTAGATTCTACACTTTAAATCAAAATGCCATGATCATTCAACATGTTTTAAGTAACTCAATAATTCCTAAAGATGATGATCACATAAATATGACTCCTCCTCTGTCCACTATAAACTATTTGATCATGACTATACAACCAATTGATGAAGGATAACTTATTCTAGATTACATTCAAAACCTTTCTAAGATTGGGTTTCCTTCTTATAGGAGGAAGAAAAATATTGCTCTAGGACACTTAGTGATATATATCTTATAAAAGAAATACAATATTGTTCATCCTAAAATTCACACTGAAAATACTAATATACTTCACTGATGCCTCTTTTCAGTCACTTTTTGGGAGAAATAAGAATTCTAGTGAAGATACTGAGGGTCAAGGGGGAGCACCTACACCTACTCAGGGACCTAACTTTTAGGAGATGGTCCAGCATTTTGATCAGATGGAGAGTCACTTTGATCAATATTTTGATCAAATTCAGACTCACTTAAACCAGTAGGATGCACGGTACCAACAAGACATGGGGTGGATCCAAGGTCAGTTTGACTCGGTGAACACAAATATAGCTATGATGAATAGCTATTTCTCAGTCTTCAACTAGCCTCCTCCTCTAGACCAGGGACCTTCAAAGTTTTAGTTGTATTTCTTTGTAGTTATTGTTACCAGTTCTTTCCATATGTGATGATTTTAGTATTTACGTCTTTCTGTTGTACTTATCTTTGTTTAGATTTGTATTGATATTGTGTTATTTTTATGATTATGATGTTTAATATCAATAGCCTTAACGTATCCAATCCTTATTTGATATCAATAAAAGATGACTTATTTTGATTAGTTGTTTTTGTTCCTTGTATAAAATTTGAGTTTGCGTATATGATAATCCTATTCTAATTTATCTAAAAGTGTTATAAATTAACTTGTATTACAAAATTAATTTTATTATGAAAAATAATTTTTTTCAAAAAATTAAGTTTACTTATAACTCGATCAAGTTAAGGAAATCAATCTCATGTTCTTTTTAGGAAAACAAATTTTAAATATTATTATTGCAATTTTTGATATCTTATTATTTTGTATTTCTCTTTTCAATATAATTATTTTTGTAATTAGAGAAGTTTGATTTTAGATTATTGATTTTAGATTATTGATTTTAGAAAGATCAATTAAAAAATATATATATCAAAAAGGAAATGTACAATGTGGACAAAAATTAAAAGAAAGCACAATGGTTTGCAAAATGAAAAAGAGGCATAAAATTAGCCCAAATATAAAAAGAAGTACAAAGTGTGCCGCAAATATTTTAAAAAGATGTGCAATGTCATCAATAGTGCAATACATGAAGAGGGAGTCTTCATGGAGTGGATGTAGGTCATGCTTGATTAAATCACTATAAATCTTTGTGACTTTTATTTTTCGTAGTTTATTTTTTTGTAATTTTGTTATTGTGGTTAAAAAGCTTTTCAAAAAGATAATCATTTTTAGAAATTAATCAAAACAAATTTCTAACAAAAATCTAAGAGAATTTTTTAAAATACCAATTCACCCCCCTCTTGGTTAGCCTTGGGACAATAGCTTAGATTTAATAACCTATAAAAAATTAACAAATCAGACTCTAAGAAACCCTAAATTTTTAATTTAGTCATTTATGTTCGTACAGTACGATCCAAGATCGTATAGTATGATCAATTCAAAATAGCCTTCATGCTGGTATGATGGAGTACGAATAGACAATTTCTCTGAACAATATCATACAGTACGATACAACATCGTCCAGTACGATATGTTATTTTCCTTCTGTTCGTACAGGATGAATGTTGGGACGACCAAAACTTGTCCCTGTTCATCATCTGGTATGATCCCCTTCGTATAGTATAATCTGTTAAAAGCTTCAAGTCGTCCGGTATGTGCTCACATCATCTAGTATGATTAGTTCAAAAATTAAGAGATCGTCCGGTATGATGTTTAGGATGATCAAAAATAGCCTCGATTAATCATACAGTACAAATAATGTCATACAATATGATCACCAATCAATAATTCATCCTTGTTTTAATTGACTAATCACATGAGTTAATTTAAGTAAATATTCAAATATTTGTACTGTACGATTTGATCGTACAGTACGATCAGTTCAAATTTTAAGATTCAAAAACTTACATAAATTAATATGGTAGCTAGGGTTTCAAATTAGAAATGCATCGTACAGTACAATCATAATTGTACATTATGATTAATTCACAGGTAGCACTTGAGCTGCAGTAGTTTGTACCATATAATTTAAAATCATACAATTCCATTTACAGAGAATTAAAAAATATTTTTCACTTAAAAAAATTCTCCCCTATATATGTGCATGGTTGCTCAATTTGCATACACTTTGTGGCCAAACTCAAGAAAATAAAAACAAAAAGATAAAAGGAAAATACAGAGTTACAGGCTTCACATCATATTCTACCCAGTCTCGAGTCTTATGTTATCTTGAGAAATATTTGATCTCCCTGAAATGTTAGCACTCACATACAAGAGCAATATCAAAATATTCAATGAATAATGAGATAATTTAAATCAGCATTATTTGCATCATCAAAATCTCATGCTAGGGGTCATGGACTATAATAAATACGCCCATAAGCTCCAATGTTCAGTTGGATAAGGACTCAAATGGAAAATTTATTGATCAAAACAAGTATAGAGGAATAATTGGATCACTGCTTTACTTGACAACTAGCTAACCTGATATAGTATTTAGTGTTTATTTTTGTGATAGATTTCAAGCTGATCCTAAGGAATCCCACCTGACTATAATTAAGAGAATCCTTAAATATCTCTTAGGGACTCAAAACTTAGGAATCTATTATCCTAATCATAGCACTTCTATTAAGATTATTAGATAATCTGATTTTGATTTTACAAGATGTAGGGTGGATAGAAAGAATACTTCTGATACTTACCAATTCATAAGACAATCCTTAGTCTCCTAGTCTAGTAAAAAAAAAAACTCTGTTGCACTTTCCATTACTAAAGTTGAGTACATTACCTTAGGAAGTTGTATGGCCTAAGTCCTTTGGCTGAAATAACAAATTCTTGATTTAGGAAAACCTATATGCATAATTTTAATCCTTTGTGACAACACTAGTGTCATTTGCATCTCTTAAAATCCTATCCAATATTCAAGGACCATACACATTGACATAAGTTATTACTTTATTAGGGATCGTGTTACCAAAAGGGACATTCAGTTACACCAAGTGGCAACTGAAAATCAATTAGCTGATATCTTTACTAAATCACTAGCCATTAGCACATTCAGTGTTTTAAGGATCAGATTGGGTGTGATTGACATAAATGCATGAACTTGATGCTTTCTACACTATAAATTTTATATATCTTATTTGTCTTTGTTTTCTGTTCTTTCTTTTATTTTTAGTTTTTAAGTGTTAATTTTATTTGCTTCTGCTTCCCATATTTTTATTTCTAATGTTTCATCTTTTCTTTCAATTTTTTTTTGTCACTACTGAAATGATATTTTAAACCTTATTTTTAGTTTTGAAAATTTGTAATCAATGATTGATATCCCCAAATCAGTTAAAGGGAGAAACACCGTAATTATTTCCTTTCCTCTAACTCCTTTTAGCGGTGTAATTTTTTTTCTAAACAAAAGTCTATCTCAAATTAACAACTGAACTTTGCAATTGATCTATTTTCTAGCTTGTTATAGTAATCTATCTTATATAAATAATAATTAAAGCCATTAAATCACTTTCAAGCTTTCGTAATCTTATCGTTGCATTTATCATATAATTTTATTTCTGCTTTGTAGTTTACTCTTTCTTATATTAGAGTGAGTTATTCTTCTCTAATATCTGGAAGATATTCTCACAATTGAGAGTATTTAAAAGTTTCGAAAAAGAACTAGCTTGCAAAAATGATAAGAGGCATAAAATGAGCCCCAAAAGTAAAAAATAAAAAAGATGCGTAATAATCGCCAAAAGAATTGAAAGATACACAAAATGTATAAAAAATTAAAAGATGCGCAAAGTGTGCCAACTAATTTATAAGAGGTACAAAATGAGCCCACAAGAAAGCAAGCTTCATTTCTCTTTCAAACATTTAAATCTTAGAAAAATTCATGTGTCACTTGATATTTTCAAAGACTTAATTTCAAAATTCATGATTGTGACTAATTATTTTGTTATATTATTCTATAAGATGTTTTTCTGAAAAATAAGGTTTGAATGGATCACTTTTTTCTTATCCAATTACTTTTTTTAGTTGGAACTTTATTTTCAAATGATGGTTTGCCCTATAAAAAAGTTTGAGCTAGGGTTAACAGGATCGGTTGGTCTACCATTTTTTAGATTTTGATGATGTTAACTCATTTTTCTCATAAATTTTTAATTCATTTATATGGAAAATTTATCATATTCATGTTTTGATAAAAAAAACTTTTTCTTGTTCTTTTTTTCATTTTTATCGTATTTTTATTATTTTATGTTTTGTTCTTACTAGTTTTTAATGTTTTGGGGCACCTTCTGATCACCTCCCTCCATCATCCAAATTTTAATTTTTTGTCACATCATCCTAGAAAATATTCCTATTGTCCTGGATGATATATTCAATCCACCCTTTCTCTTTCATCTAATGATCTAACTCAATCATTTGAGATCATCCTAGATGATACCCATCATCATGGGTGATCTTATCAAATCCTGGTCAATTATCTATGATCATCTTAAACAATACATATCATCTTGGACGATCTGATAGAATTATACTTCAATTATTTATTATCGTCCTAGATGATCCACCTATTTGTCCAAGACAATCCACATGGAAAAAATGGTTACACATTTTAAATTCAACCGGTATAATCTATTATTGTAGATCGTCCTAGATGATCCACCTAATCATCTGGACGGTATACTTTTTTCAATGGTCGACCGGCATGACTCCTCGGTACGATTGCCTGAGTCTAATCATCATGGATGATGTTTGATCTTCTTGGACGATAGGACTGCCTTTTTGACTAATCATCTTGGACGTCATAATTTCGCCTGATCATCATGTACGGTCTTATAATTATCCTGGATAATATGGCCGATTCTTTATAAACAACCATTTTGAACCATTTTCTTCACATATTCCTTCTTTAAGTCTTAATAATCATTCCTTCCTTTCCCTCATTTGTTCAATGGCGGGTGGCAAGCACTCCAAAATTTTGGTTGGAAGTTCTTCGAGGGCCACTATTGATCCTCGATTCACTGAGGTGGCTGACCAAGCAGCCTATCTTAGCTACAACACAACCAGGATCACTCTATCTAGGACTGTCAACCCTCGTACGCTAACTTATCATGTACTTAATCTTTTTACTCACACCTCCCTCACCTTCATTCTCACACTCACCTTCCCCTTCAATTCCGAACTTCCTTAAGATTTTTTGTGAGCCTTAGGATAAACTCCACATACACTGCCTTCAGTCCTATGTAAACAAACGACCTATAAGAATTACCTATCAGGACTTCCACAAACTCTCCATGTGTACACTATTGGAGATAAGATTTACCTCTTATCTCAAGATCCTGATTATGACTAGGCTCCTACAAATCACCTTTTAAGGAACACTCATATTTCTTATCATAATGGGGTATTTATCACCTTAGTCAATGATGCTAGGACAATCCAACATGTACTTCATACCTCGGTAATTTCCAAAGCTAGTGATCATGTCCACATCACTCCTCTCCTTTCGATCATGACCTTCTACATAATGGCCCAAAGGGAATTCAACGTTGTTGATCTTCTTTTTCACTGCATTGAGCATCTGACTAGCATTAGGGATCAGGGAACAGAAGAAATCCTAACCTTGCCTTAGGACACATTATAGCCTATGTCCTGGAAACTAAATACAATCTTTAATATTCTGCCCCACCTAATTTTTAGCCTACCTTCTACACCAATAGCTCCTTCCACATTCGTTATAGTACTCATCTCCACCCAGAGCATGAGGAGTCTGAGGGAGCTGAGGAGGAAGCTGCTCTTGCACCTGCTCTGATCCGCCAGCACTCACGGCTAGATTAGCTGGTGGAGCAGTTCGACAAATGGGAGGCTAGGTTTGATTCTTATGTTGTTGCACAGGACCAACAGCATGAGGCAGATATGGCTAGATTTGATGCATACGTGGCTCACCAACAGCAGTAGCATGACCAAGACATGGCGTGGTTTGGGGAGAAGTTTGCTGTTATTTCCAACTTCTTTCAGCAGCCACCACCACCTCCTTCTGATAATAAGGGCCCTTCATACTTGTATATTATTTCCCTTGTGACATTTTATGTGATGTTGTTTATTTCCTTTTTGTATTTTCTATTCTATTTTTCTTTTCTGATTTCCTTCTCCTTTTTGTGATTTCAAAAGGGGGAGTACTGGTAGTGTTTGTATTATTTCATTATATTTTTTTACTACTTTTGCTTAATGTTTGTACCATCTATTTGATTTTAGTAAAATTTGCATTGCTTTGTTCACAATATTTTCCTTCACATTATGTTTCATTTAACTGCTTAAATTGAATTTTCTACAAAATATTTACCATCATAAAAAGGGGAGATTATTACAAATCTAGATTGAGGGATTAAAATTTTGATAATATCAAATATTTCAGACATTTCTATTTTTCTACTATTGCCCAGCCTACTAACATTTCAGGTCCACAAGGTCAATTACAAATCAAGCCAACTCAAGATTAGGTAGATTAGGACTGAGTCAGTCTGTAAGGTTACGTCAAAAGTCTTTACCTTTTCTTGAGTCAAATGTAACAAAGTGGGTTTTGATGCTAGGTAACCTTGCACACACACTCGGGAGAAAAAATGTCTGTTTATAGTTTTCTATTTTTGATCATATCATCCGGGATGATCCAAAATCGTCTTTAACGATCAGTTAAAAATAGAAACCCTAATTAGGGCATCCTGGTTAAGGCGACCAAAATTAAGCAAATTGTCCTGGATGATATTAACATCGTTCTGGACAATATTAACATTTTCCTGGATGATATACTCAAATCAGAAAGAATAAGATGCCAACTCTTCTAGGCATGTTATTATTTTTAGACATCATACAGAACATCATCCTGGACGATTCATTACAATTATGCCTAAATTAGTCTGATGATTAAGGAAAGCAATTAAGGTTTGATTGATCGATTATATCATCTTGGATGATCACATGATCATCTTGGACAATCAGCTAAACAAACCGTAATTTCTTCCTAGACGAATAGAATGATGTTATGGATGATGAGTATGCATTTGAACTAACAGTATGGAATGATCCAAAAATTGTCCAGGACGATCAGTTATTTTTTCATTGTCCAAAATATGAAAAGTCTGGCCAAACAAAACGATGTTCTGGACGACACTTGATGTTTTAAACTAATCGTACATGATGATATGCGTGTCGTCTTGGACGATTACTAATCATCCAACCTCCCCCAGATCATCCTGACTAATTGAGCTGAATTTGTACTGATCGTATAGGATGATCCGTCGATCATCCTAAATGATCTTTATCGGTTTTTGTAATTTAGGACAAATTTGAAGCCCTTCTATATAATACATCTTGTTTATTAAAGATTGTACCTTTTATTGCTATCTTGACTTGAGAGAGAGCCAAGAGGAGAGGGAGAGCTTGGGGGAGAGAGAGAGAGGGAGAGAGAGAGAGAGAGAGAGAGGATCTTGTGAGGGCGAGTTTGTGAGGGTTTCACAACGGTTGCACCAAGCAAGAATTTGAGTCTTCTCCAGTCGTCGTCCCTAGCTCCTTGGAGGTTTTAGAGATGTTTACTTCAACGATTGATCGAGGTTCTTTGCCTTCTTCAGGAGGAAGCGAAAGGAGTCGGGTTCTCTGCCTGCTTCAAGAGGAAGCGAAAGGAGTTGGGCTCTCTGCCTCACAGGGGTCGATGTAAATGAGTTTTTGTACAGGCTTCTCCTCCTTATTGTTAGAGCAAAAAGAGAGTCACTGAGTTTAGTGCAATACCCAAAGGAGAGGCTCCGGGGAGAGGATGTAGGTCAAGTTGACCAAACCTCTAAAAAATCTAGTGTGTTCTTTCTTATTGTATTTCCGCATTTTATTTTTTGGTGAATGATTATTTAGTTTATGTTTTAAAATATTTCAAAGGATCGTGATTTTTTTTTTTTTTTGAGAATTTTTAAAACACCAATTCACCCCCCCCCCCCCACGCACGCTCATCTTGGTTAGCCTCAAGCTAGTTCATAAGGGCTTAACATTCCTAACGAACTTTCACCTAGGTAAACAATGGTCGTGCATCTAACATACATTCTGTGAACAAATATTGAAATAATGCAATAAATGAAAACTTCTACGAGCTATCGTAGAAGACTCGTGAAATGTCAAAAATGCCCTCACACATACACCGTAATATGTGTACACATAGGCACACATAAGGGCAACTGCAATCACAAAATCAGAATGTGTCCTAACGAGCGTGTTGTAGGAACACATGTGACATTTAGAGATGCTACGCTGGTTAATAAATGAACGTAGTTCGAGCCCGATCTTTCTATATGGATAGATGGGAGTCGAACGAAATATCTGCTTTATACGTTCATATAAAGCCTTTAAGGCATTCAACAAACAAAATTCATTAACATAGGTATAATGCCTATAAAACATGATCTTCTACGGCAAGTTGATATAGTCGATAAGGTTTAGTCAATGAATAACCCTATACACCCCAATGATGGTCATTTTGAATGTAAATCTCAACCATAAGGGTTAATTCCAAATAATATAGTTTCAAAATACCCCCAAACTTCCATAAAATACAAGTATTTTCAAGTGACCTCAGAGTCATTCCAATGATGACCGCATTGACCAATGATCTCAACGAGAGGGATAAATTCCAAACATTTCAATTACCATCCCGAACACCCAAAAATCCAAAATCCCAAAAAATATGAAATTCAAATATTTAGAACTGAAATCCAATCATAATACACTTAAAGCAAAATTCATCCACCCTCCGCAATAATTTATCGGGGTGGATAGATTGAAATTTACTTCAGCTCACATGGATCTAATGCATAGTCGAAAATATTACTAGATCTATTCTCAAATAATCTCTTGCCAATAAGGATGTGGTATGTGTCCTCTAACTGGCGATTTTGCAGCCAAATGGCAGCGCAGGATAAACGTTTATGACCTGAGACCCTCTGAATCGAGTGGTTTTGCCGCGAAATGGCATCACATATACCAATTATGGTCATAGCTAGTACGTTCTTTAGTGACATCAAATCCTTGAGATAGATATGAATCAATAGGATATGATCGATAGGGCACAAAGCCCTCGGTTAGCTAAGGTGGATTCAAATTTGTCCCATTAGACAAACATTCACCCCAAGTCTACAAGGTCCCCATCGACGAAGCAACCCATGGCTACCGACAAGGATCCTTCTATCAGGTTGAGTCGACTACCTCCTCTGACTAAGTAGACCGGGGACCACATTGGCCCGGGACGACGTAACCATGGGATCTTGATCGAGTCCATCATCAATTCCCCTGCCATCTTCTTTAAGTGCACGATGGTGAAATTTTCAATTTTAAATATAAAACCTTCAAACTTCCAATACCCAAGCCCATGCTGCTACTATATGCTACATCTATGTATCTCTACGTATCAGATTGACGACTAGCCTTAATCGAAAGTTCTCTCGTGATCATGAGGGGTAATTAATTATAGGGTCTTGCACCTATAGGAAATAAGAACTCAAATCATGAAGTCCTCGAAAAATGAGGGTGAAATCTCTAGGTAGTGTCTTATCTACAATTCCATCTGCCTCCCAAAATTTACCCCAAAACTTAAATCAGTTAAAACTCCCCCGAAGAAATCAAAGCGGACGGAGGCCGGGGTCGAATTTTCGGAGCCCACAAAAGCACATTGAACAATGTTGCAGCACTCGACAATCAAGCATTATG
This sequence comes from Dendrobium catenatum, assembly GCF_001605985.2. Lineage (NCBI taxonomy): Eukaryota > Viridiplantae > Streptophyta > Magnoliopsida > Asparagales > Orchidaceae > Dendrobium > Dendrobium catenatum. The sequence goes on from NW_021319319.1 coordinate 424,163, forward strand.
GCGCATAAACAATGATAGACATATTACTAGTCACTTTCTTTGAAAAGAATCATACAAGCCCGACATAGATCTAAGAATTAGAGTTGCTTTGATCCAAAATTTTAATTTGAAGACCAAACTAACATGCATACTTTATCTAAATAATCATAAATTCAATATCATGTGCGTGTGTATATATATATATATTCGCTTTTTCTTCTTACTACAACTAATTTAGAGATTATAGGACAATTTAATGATTACTAAAAGCTACTTAATAAAATTCAATTTCAATGATCATGAGATTGATACTTTCTCACCACTCCATTACTAGAAACCGTACATACCCAATATTTCTCTATTACATCATCATTCTTCTTTATCCTCCAAGGATCATTGCCTTCCACATCCCCATTCTGATGCCTTCAATATCCTACTCTCTTCTCCCACAGAAAGCACGGCGTTCAACATAGCCAATTCGACCTGCTTTCATCCCTTATCTTCAAGCCAACAAAAATAAGTTAAAGCTACCATGAAAATATCGAGTCTTTATATTATCAATTTAAACATACAATTACTTCACTAGTAACAAGTGGGAAATTTTGACAATTGCGAAGGTGAAACCGAGCCCAAATCTTATTTACAAGCATGAGCATCAGATGATCTCCACCGGGCTAAAAGCTCTTGGCGATACTCAAAGCAGCAAAACAATACTAGGCGAATGAAGGTTTAATGATCTACATGAATCCAAATTATAGAACATTATTTCACTGTGCATTTCCTTTTATTTCATAGCTACTTGTAGCCATTCAAATAACCTTTTTATGGAACACAACAATAAAAATTCCTTTAGCATGATAACAGATTACAATAACAGCAATAAGAAATTCACGATCTAATGCTGATTAAAGCCACATCGATAGAATAAAGGATTCGTTTGGAACAATTTTTTGAATTTTGTCCTAAAGCCTAAATAAAAAAAATCATCACAAACGAAATCATAGTTTCAAACAAATAAACACTAGTATAAAGCGCAGTTGACCGCCACTAACATTTTTCATCTATCTCATCAATCAAGGAAAAGCAAAAGAGATGTAACCCGTTTTTCGTTGGAGCATTCTTTAATAAAAAATAATAATAAATAAATAACAAAAAATAAAATCAAAGTAATTGACATCAAATTGAACACTTGAAGCCTACAACTACAAGTTGAAAAAAAAAAAAAAGTTGAAGAACCAAATTTATAAAGAATTAGTCAATCGAGGCTGGAAGCCCGAGTTATTCTTCCAAGCAAGTAATCCTCCACGAAAGTACCATCAGTTGTAAAGCCTGGCAAAAGCTCATTACTGCTTGCAGATGGAGAACCAACCTCTGAATTAAGCAGAACTACGTTTAGATGGGATTTAATATCAGGAATGAAGGTTTGATCATCATCCTCCGAGTTAATAGAGTTTCCTGAATCAACCAGCGATTTCGCCCACTTCACCGAATCTTTGTCTCCATGCAGGAGCTTCAAGACCTATGAGAAGGTGAAATATATACTGGGCATGTTAAATAATGTTTAGATGAAATTGATTATTCTAGTCAGAAGTTCTTGCTTCTATCTGTGAGCCAAGCTGGTAAATGTAGTAGTTTATACAATTTCTTAAACAGAGTTGAAGCACAGAAATCACAAGAGCTGGTAGAAAATAAGGATCATACATAGGGCATTGTGGGTCGAGATTGGGAATCCCTTTTGAGGCAGAGAGAGGCAGCGAGAGCCATCCACTCCATTTGTTCAACATCGTATTTACCATCCAATCTTGGATCCATCAATTCTTGATATTTCCCACTTTGTAGGATTGGCATAGCCTGTCATCAAAATGCCATATTTTACAAGATTTCTCTATGATGAAATAATTGGATTTTGGGAACATGTACTGGTTATTAAAGTCAGTAAAATGAACATTGATTAAAAATTAAGATTAAACACTCACCCACATTACTAGGCTTTGATCACCCTTGATACCCATAGAGTTGATGGGTCTCCTTCCTGAAAGGAGTTCAAGAAGCACAACACCAAAGGCGTACACATCAGTTTTTGTACTGACCTGTCCGAACATAAAATACTCCGGTGCCAAGTACCTGCAACACAGAACCGTTTACTTCCAATTTATCCAAAAAATTATATGCTCAGCTTCATTATTACAAGAGAAATAAACACAGACCCAAACGTCCCGGCAAGATTGTTGCATGATATGTGAGAAACTGATTCGGTTGAGCGTCTAGCAAGTCCAAAATCTGAGAGCTAGGGCATTGGACAAGAAGCGTATCAGCAGGTTAACATAGCGATGGATTTTGGCCAAATAATTAGGATAATTGAATCAAAACGGTACCTTTGGTACAAAATCCTCAGATAATAGAATGTTTGACGATTTTACATCCATGTGAATCACTGGTTCGGTTCCACCATAGCCATGCAAGTATTTGAGTGCCTCAGTGACAGCAATAGAGATTTTATATCTGTCACACCAATTGAGTGAACGCTTGTGCTCTTCTGAGTACAGAAAATGCACCCGATATAATTTAACAAAATTCCAGTGAGCTCAAAAAATCTATGTTAATTTCATACCATGAAGGATCTCTTCCAAGGAACCCCTTGACATGAAGTCGTAGATTAGTAACAAATTGTTGTCCTCCAAACAAAACCCAAGCAAGGAAATAATGTTTTCGTGGTTCAAAGTGGTGATGATATCAATTTCCAAAACAAACTGTCGCATTGAATCTTTAGATGGTTTCAAGGCCTTTACAGCTAACTCTTTTCCATCTGAAAGTATGCCTTTATAAACAAGGCTGCTTCCACCTTTTCCAATCACTCTGTCTACAATGAACAATATAATTGAAAATATAAAAACTATTCCACATATGAGAAAATATTTAGTAGTCAGGTCTTAGGTTATTAGCATTGATTAGTATGGTTATTTACCAACTGAGAAGTTGCAAGTTGCTTGCATAAGCTCAACATAGCTGAAGTATTTCCACCACAATGAATAGTTCTCTTGCATATATTCTCTATTGATTCGTAGGTTGCTCTCTTCAATAAAGAATGGGGATAAACTGTCTTCCTTGTAAAGGCTACAAGCTGTAAATGTATCAGATCTTCTATGCTTACCAACAGAACGGTTAGGTGAACATGTGGTAGACCGACCAGAAATCCACTTTGCTAACTGAACCAATGGTGTTCTGGATCCCTCCATGGATATAGTCCTCCTATGGTTTGACATTGTTCTTCTGGCAATTGACCAGCTTGATACAACCTCATCAGTTGGCTCTTGAATGCCAACTGCAACCGAAGAATTTGAGCATATTGGAGCATCTGATTTGGAATCCAGCAGGCACCCATCAGCCATCACATTTGAAGAACAAGGCGTCCCAGGAACAGTACCGCACACAGAGCACTTCTCCACCATTGCATCTGCAATGGAGTTAACAACTAGATCAATGACAGAATTAAAGCTCAAACAATCATTGAAAACTAAACCTCTGCTGAGAGGGAAAGGCCTATTATCATCAAAAGTGCTACCTTCCTGGCCTTTAATATCCAACAAACAATCTAATGGATCTCCCCTCAAACTCTTCCTATGCAGCAGGAGAAAGTTAGATGTTTTTCCATCGTGCCCAGTCACCCTCCTCTTCACTAAAACTTGATGAAAGTTTGTACAAATTAGAAAGGAAATAAATAATTTAAAACTTAGAGCTCAAATCAAACCAATCAAACCAACCTACAGCTCCTCTTCCGAAAACAATCTTTCCATTGTTCACTGCAACAACGGAACACTCAGGTGGCAGCCTCGTAGCACAGTATTTAGGGATTGAAGTCAACGAAAACCTGTTTTCAAATTTCAAAGGATTTAGAAGAGTTTGCCGAACGGAAAAAAGAGAAAGAGCGGCATAGCAGATAACTGAGAAAGAAAATGAAGAAAATCACCTAATTGCATTACTGCTTTTGGTTTCTCCCAGGATTAAATAAGAGGCAGAGTAAGATTTGGCCTGTTGAACCAAAGTCCTGCGGACGGAGAAGCCTCTGCAAATCTTTATAACCAAATCTATCTATTCAAAATGAAAGAGAAAAGAGGAAAAACAAAATAAGTTCTGGTAAATTCAAAGGAGAGAAACGGCTCAGAGCTCAGAGGCGCCAGCTTGAAGAAGAAAACAATACTTGTATTAGGCTGCAGAAACCTTCATAAGCTCTGCGCATCGGCTCCAACTTGTCCACGTATTGGTCTGAACCATCTGCCGAAGAATGAAGGAAAAAAGAAGGGCTTTTTAGTGAAAGAAAAAGTGAGAAATAGTTGATTGGAGTGCAAATTGACATTACCAAAGGGGTAGGATAAGCGGTGAACGTGAATGGCGACGACGCGATCACCGGAGATAGCGACGTTGACGAGAGTCCAGGTGAGTAGCTCTCTGCTCTTGGAGTCTGTTCTGATGCCCAATACAATTGTTTTCCTATCCTTTCTCTCATCTTTCACCTCTAGGTCATTTATTCTGATTCCCTCCCCTTCCATCCCCTACGACTGTGCACCTAAACTAAGCATATAGTGCTGTCTGTTCTTTCGCTTGTTAGCTTTCATCCGAATAAGATCCGTCCCCGCAAGGGTACTCCACTTAGCTCCCTGTCGCTCTCGCTAGCTTTCTCTCTCTCTCATCGTTGAGTTTTCCTCTCACACCAGCGACTTGTTTTTTTTTTTTTTTTTTTAAGGAAATTTTGAATTTTTTTTTAATATTTTGAAAATAGGGGCAGAGCCTATTCATTTTTTATTAAAAAATTACAAATAGAGGTGATTACAGTATTACACTATAACGGAAAAATTCTCCAGTACTCCCATAAAAGAAGAAAAAACGAGATGAACAAAACCTGGTAAAGAAAATGGTGGACAAGTAAAATTTAGAGAAAAAAATGATTTGGCCAATGGACTTGGGAGTTAAAAGATCTCAATCAGAATAGAGCATACGGATCACGAGCAACAACATCTCCCCTAGTTTCACAAAGACCATCCAAGGGGAAAAGTCAATAAGCACGAAATTATTATCGTCCAACGCCCAAAATTGCAACACCTGCTAGACCTCTAAAAAATATCACAAGAACAACATATAACGAGTCACAAGGGTAAAGCCTGCTCCCAGCAAACCAACTCATAATTGAAAAACCAAGAGTCTCCCTGAAACTAATTCTTGAGAAGAATCAAGAAGATGCCAAATCCAAACTAGCAAAAGCCGCATCAGCACCACAAACTAGAAGCCATAATAGGCTAAAAAATGAATCATTTCCTTCAATGAATTTAAATTTTTCCACTTGGAAGACTTCAATCTGATAGCCCTTAAAATTTTACATCGCAATGATGCGGTACAGCAAAAGTGAGAAACAAATTTCTTTTCATTCCTTTCACGCCAAAGATGGTAAACATAGCTGTTAACCATAAGCAAGTAAAATATTTTGATATTAGGATGCTCACAATTCATACCATCAATGAAATCAAATGTCTGCACTAAATTGGGCCTTAGTAGGAATTCTTGAAAAATATGAATGATTCCAACCAAACACAGCAAAGGAGTAATTGCATACATAAACTAGGTGGGTAGGACTTTCAGGAAAATTAAAACAAAAAGGACAATAACTATCCACCACCTTAATATTCCTCCTAATGAGAGCATAAACCATTTTAAGGCACCCACGAATAGCCAACAAACAAAACTAGAAAATCTAAGTGAATGTCATTTATGCCATAGGGATAAGTGCCACCCAACATCTGCATCATCTTTAAAAACTCTAAGTAGAAATCCTTAAAGGAAGCAGTAGCTGAGTATCCTCATAATAGGCTTTTGAATCCAGCATGTAGAATAAGAATACTAGAGATAGAATCCATAATATGAGGATTAAGGAGTCAGGTAATGTCGAACAGTCACCATCCAGTCCAATGAGACACGCGAGCATCAGAGGAGTAATTTAGAAGATGAGTGATCGAGTCAATTAAGAAAGCATCAAAGAACCAGTTATCGCAACTCAAAGCAATGGGGCTATTCATTGAAATAATGAACTTTAATTTATGCTTGGCCATCTGAGCAAAATTACAGATGCTTTCCCATAAATTAGAAGTCGTAAGCGTGGTGGTCTTCCAATGGGAAGAGTCTAGCAATTAACTAGCTATTGAGAGGGGAAATATCATTATAGAGTTTGAAAATTAAAGAACAGTTGTATACAAATCTGAGAGCATATAGAGATAGTATCCCTAAACAACCTTTGAACACTGGCTTAAGTGTATTGACACAAGAAATAAGATTAAGGTGTTTAGATTGAGTTTTCCCAAAAAATATGAATTTAGCACATAATTTTCCAATGATCTTACAAGAGGTTTTTGGAATAAGCCACATATCTAGTACGCAATAGTATTGGGAATGATGAATTTTATAAATTGCAACCTACCTACAAAAGAGAGAAGACTAGCTTTCCAGCTAGAAAAAAAGGTTAGTGATCTTTTCCAAAAGAGGAGAAAAATCTAAAATTTTGTCCTTGAAAGGGGACATATGGGTGCCTAGGTATAGGAATTTGGTGCATGAGTTGTGAATTTGATGGGTGGAGGTAATCTTATTGGCATGAAGAGTATTTGGAGAAATGATCAAAGAGCTTTTGTCTAGGTAGATATGTAAACAAGAGGAGCCGATAAAATATTTAAGAATTCCTATAAGAATATTACAATATGAGGCCTTCACTTTAGAAAAAATCAGTAAGTCATCAGCATAAATGAGATGAGAGAAGCTAAATCCATCTATATTAAAACCTTAAAAAAACTGAGATTGTGTAGCAGCATCGAGTAAGCAAAATAGAGCATCCATATTTATACATAAAAGAAAAGAACTTAACGGGCACTTCTATTTAAAGCCAAAAGAAGAGGGGAAAAAACCTTCCAATGTACCTTGATGGGGGCAGTGGAGTAACTTAAAAAATTGTGAAAATAATTTTGGACTCTTTCAATCCCTAAACAATGCTTAGATTTTCTTTGATATAAAAATTATAAAAAATTCACTTTATATACACAAGTATACGTTCTGAATCAAGTAATATAATGATAAAGTAGAGTTTCGATCTCACGAGAAAGAATGTTTGCTTATAAATACTAGTACTGTCTACTTTAACTACAATAATTATCATACTCAATAATATTTAGTTTTGTTTTAAATTCAATCACTTAATTTAAAATTAAAAAATAAATAAATGAAATACTATTTGGATAAATTATTTTGGATTAATGGAATATAAATAAAATATATTTCTCAATGATTCTGTTTTATATTGATGTTATTCAAAGCATATACATCACTAACTGCTCAGTCAAGCGTGAAGAGATAATGGATAAATTAAATCTTCCAACCTTAATACCATTCTAAACTATCATAGTTTATTATCCTATGAAAATCTTAGAAGAGTAATAAAGCATGTATTGTTAAAATTCTCTCATGATAATTCATCTCTATAAATTTGATATATTATAAGCACTATGCGTGTGCTTACATCATACCAATCCAACATACATGGTTGTGCTTACTTTATTATTTTATGTTCCGCATTACATATGATATTAACTACACATATGATCACTATATGTATTAAATGAAGACTTGATATATCAAAAATATTATGAAATTATTGATGAAGAGAATTCATTAGTACTCATATTTCATTTACACCATTAATTCAAAATTAAAGTATTTAGCTAGACATTAAGAATGAGTGAAGCAAATTCTATTTCTTTAATACCACAAAAAAAGTACATAAGAAAATATATCACTGGATAAGTTCAATGATCTTCCTTGCAATCTTGATCATTGAACTTACAAAATTTCTTCTATAAATGCAAGCCATACAATCTAATGAATTTTATCTAGTATTTCTCTTAATTCTCTTAGTTATCACTCCTAAGAAAAAATTAGAGAAGTAATATAAAGACTTAAATTAAGAAAGTAATTGAACTCCCTTACTAATATTACAAATGAAATATTTATTGAAAAACATAGAAAATGAATCCCAGCACCATGACACTCGAGATACTTATATTGTGACACCCATAAAATGAACTAATACAGTCACGCTAGAGGGTTTCCTCTGTTGTGGTGCTTGTTGATATGGACCCATTATTTAATGAATCGACGCATCATTTTGCTAGCAGATTATGACATAAATGATTATAATTATAGCATCACGGTGTTGCTGACAGTTGAACGCTGCGGCATCCACGTGGCACTCACCTTGACTTGGCGGCTCTATAAGTTTGGTGATGTAGAACTATGAAGACAAAGATTGGGCTTTGTGGTGGTGACTCCTCTATTGATGCAGTATTGTCAAATAGAGACTGCATTTTGCGACGTTGACTCCTCTAGCACTATAGTTCAGTTAAATAGAGACTATGCACCTCCATACCTAAATTTGGGCACTCTGGCAGTGTTAATGTTGGTTCCACGATAGTATTATGTCTAAAGACATGGCGTTGTACCATACTTAAAAATTTTTCCCATTTCATATATTTTCTTGCATAAGCATAACTAAAATAAAATGTTTTTATTGACAAATTAACACATAAAATATATCAAAATTTAGTCTTATCAATGTACTATTTATCCATATAGAGAAATTGACATCAGATATGCAAACCTTAATCAAGTTAATAAAAGTGGGAAGGAAATCCTTTTGTGCCAACCTAAAGAGGATAAAATCCCATGAACCAGGCTTTTTAATATCATATTTGGCAAAATAAAACTTTATTTGATACTATTCTTAAAAGCCCCAAAATTTCAGTAGCCAGAATGATGTTATCAGTTGATAAATGATTACTAATGAAAGTGGCTTGCTAGGGTGAACATTAGTGTTCATAATGGGTTTAAGTCTATAAGCCAAAATTTTAGCAATAATCTTGTAGAAGGTATTGCAAAGGGATATAAGTCTAAAATCATATACGTTTTTGGCATGAGATTTTTTAGCTATGAGGGTCAAAGTAATGGCCTTCGCACTTATAAGATGGCAACACTTGGACAAAAGGACTTAAAGGCCTTACAAATAGGAGGCCCAACAATAGTCCAGTCTTTTTTTATAAAAGTCAAAATTGTAGCCATCCAGCCCTTGGTTTGAAGAAGAAGAAGAAGATGTAGAAAAGACTGTCGATCTTATCTACTCATCTAAAATTGGCCCTAATAGAAAAGAGGCAAAGTATTGCATGAGAGTTTTTCTAGCAGGAATGAAGCTGATATCTGAAAGGAGGGGTGGAGGAGAGTTGAATAACTCTTTAAATTGTTGAATACTATCATCATTTACCAAATTTTGGTCAAAATTTGAGCCCAGCACTGTTGCATAAAATTTTGCCCATTTCATGTCTTTTCTGGCACAAACACAACTAAAATAACATGTTTTCACTGATAAATTTGAAAGTTCGTTAGGCATGTTAAGCCTTTATGAACTAGCCCGAGGCTAACCAAGAGGGGGGGATAAATTAATATTTTAAAAGTCTTTTAATCAAAAATATGATCACATCCAAAACCAAAATTCACCATAAATAAAATCAAAGTGCGGAAAATAAATGCGGAAGCAGAAATAAAGAACACATACATTTATAGTGGTTCGGTCAACATGACCTATGTCTACTCCTCGGAGGCGCCCTCCGAGTATTTCACTAAACTCAGTGTCTCTCTTTTTGCCCCCACAGCAAGACGGAAAAGCCTATACAAACCTCCTTTCCACCAACCCAGGTGAGGCAGAGAACCCAACTCCTTTTGCTTCCTCCTAAAGCAGGCAGAGAACCCAACACCTTTTGCTTCCTCCTAAAGCAGAAAGATAACCTTAATTAGATGCTAAAGTTTATCTCTCTAGAACTCCTAAGATAAGGGACTATGATGGAAGAAGAAGATGTGGATTAAAGCTTGGAGCAACCTTTGTGAAACCTTCTCACAAACTCCCCCTCATAAGATCCTCTCTCTCTCTCTCTCCCTCTCTCTCCCTCTCCTGTAGGCTCTCTTAGGTCAAGACAGCAGCAAAAGATAGCTAAAGGGTAGAACAAAAGCTCTTAAATAAAAGAGCTTTAAAATAGCTCTTATTTTATACAAACCGACTTTATCGTCCAGGCCGATAGGGATATCATCCTAGGCGATCAATGTAAATTTTGCTCAATCAGCCCAGTCGGTTTGGGTCGATTAGAAGACTTTTTATCATATCATCCTGGACGATCAATACAATTCTATTAATATTGTCCAGACAATCGCTCTAAAAGGATGTTAGGATGATGAAAAATTAGCTTGATCGTCCAGGCCGATCCCACGATCGTCTTGGCCGATGAGCTCAAATTCAAGGAAAATTCCAAAACATCGCCCTGAATAGATGCTGGTCGATGTCAATCGTCCAAGTGATCATCCTGGATGATCCTGCGATCATCCTGGATGATGTAATGATGTGATCGAGTAATCAAATCTTAATTACTTTCCTTAATTACCAGATTAATTTAGGTATAATTGAGTTGCATCGTTCAGGCCGATGTCCTAAATGACGTCCAAAAATAAAGAATACCTAACTAGATCTGGCAGCTGATTCTTTCTGATTTGAGCTTATCGTCCAGGATGATGTACTTAATTACGGTTGCCTTAACCAAGATGCCCTAATTAGAGTTTCTATTTTAAGCTGATCGTCCAGGATGATTTTATGATCGTCCTGGACGATGTGATCAAAATAGAGAACTATAATCAATAGACAAAATTTTTCTCCCATGTGTGTTTGTGTGTAAGATTACTTAGTATCATAAACCACATTTATTACAAATAAACTCAAGAAAGAAAAAGGTTTACAAACTGACTCAAACTTAGTCTATCCAATCTTGAGCTGGTTCAAATTGCAGTCTTGATCCTGTGGACCTGTAATGTTAGTAGGTAAGGCAGTCGTAGTAAAATAGAAGTATTTACAATCATCAAAATTCTATCTTTGAAAATATATACGCAACAATCTTCCCCTTTTTTATGATGGAAAACACACAAAAATTTAAGCAGTTAAGGCAATTTAATGAAAATAGTGTGGAAAAAAGACACATATAAATTAATTTAAAAACATAATCAAAGTATAATGAAAATAATACAGCAGACCACTCTCCCTTTTGACATCACAAAAAGGAGTAATGTAAAATAGAAACAAAGCAAAAAACTAAACAAAAAATAAAAACAAATACCACTTGAAAGTTCGTTAGGGATGTTAAACCCTTATGACTAGCCCGAGGCTAACCAAGAGAAAGAGGTGAATTGGTATTTTAAAATTTTTTTAATTAAAAACACAATCACATACAAAACCAAAACTCACAACAAAGAAAATCAAAGTGCGAAAAATAAATGCGGAAGCTGAAATAAAGAACACAGAGATTTATAGTGGTTCGGTCAACATGACCTACGTCCACTCCACGAAGGCGCCCTCCAAGTATTGCACTAAACTCAGTGTCTCTCCTTTTGCCCCCACATCAAGGCGGAGAAGCCTATACAAACATCCTTTCCACCAACCCAGGTGAGGCAGAGAACCGAACTCCTTTTGCTTCCTCCTGAAGCAGGTAGAGAACCCAACTCTTTTTGCTTCCTCCTGAAGTAGGAAGAGAACCTTGATCAGATGCTGAAGTTTACCTCTCTAGAACCCCCTAGGACAAGGGACTATGATGGAAGAAGAAAATGTGGATCAAATCTTGGAGAAACCTTTATGAAACCCTCTCAGAAACTCCCCCTCCCAAGATCCTCTCTCTCTCCCTCTCTCTCCCTCTCCTCTAGGCTCTCTCAAGTCAAGAAAATAGCAAAAGATAGCTAAAGGGTAGAACAAGATCTCTTAAATAGAAGAGCTTCGAAGTAGCTCTTATTTTATACAAATCGACTTTATCGTCTAGGCTGATAGGGATATCGTTCTAGCCGATCAGCATAAATTTTGGTCAATCAGCCCAATCGGTTTGGGATGATTAGAAGATTTTTTGTCATATTATCCAGGCCTATATAATATTATCCTAGACGATCAGTACAATTCTGTGAATATCATCTAGACAATCGCTCTGAAAGAATGTCTGGATGATGAAAAATTAGCTTGATCGTTCAGGCCGATCCCATGATCGTCTTTGCCGATTAGCTCAAATCCAAGAAAAATTGTCCTAAATATCTCCCTGAATAGAAGCTGGCCAAAGTCAATCGTCCAAGTGATTATCCCGGATGATCCTGCGATCATCCTGGATGATGTGATCGAGCAATCAAACCTTAATTGCTTTTCTTAATTACTAGATTAATCTAGGCATAATTGAGCTGTATCGTCTAGGCCGATGTCCTAGACGATGTCCAAAAATAAAGAATACCTAAATAAATTTGGCGGTTGATTCTTTCTGATTTGAGCCTATCATCCTAGCCGATACAAATATCGTCAAGGACGATGTGCTTAATGATGGCTGCCTTAACCAGGATGACCTAATTAGGGTTTATATTTTAAGCTGATCATCCAGGATGATTTTAGGATCGTCCTGGATGATCTGATCAAAACAGAGAACTCTAATCAACAGACAGAAATTTCCCCCCATGTATGTGTGTGCAAAGTTACTTAGCATCAGGAACAACATTTATTATAAATAGACTCAAGAAAAAAAAAAAGATTTACAAACTGACTCAGACCTAATCTACCCAATACCTGAAATATTAGTAGGCAAGGCAGTCGTAGTAAAACAGAAGTGTTTGTAATCATCAAAATTTTATTTCTAAAAACATATACGCAACAAAATTAACACATAAAATATATTATGATTTATACATATCAATGCACCATTGATACATATAGAGAAATTGACGTTAGAGATACAAGTCTTTGTGTACTTAATGAAAGCGGGAGGGAAAACCTTTTGAGCCAACCTAGCAAGGAGAAAATCCCTCAAGACCGTATCGAAGGCCTTCTTAATCTCCAATTTGGCAGAAAAGAACTTTTGCTTGATACTTTTCCTAAAAAACCCCAAAATTTCAATAGCCAAAATGATGTTATCAGTCGATAAACAATTACTAATGAAACCAGCTTGGCTAGGGTGACAATAATGTGCATAATGGGTTTAAGTCTAGAAGCCAAATATTTAGCAATAATCCTGTATAAGACATTACAAATGTATATAGGTCTAAAATCGGATATGTTGTTGGCATGAGATTTTTAGGTATGAGGGCTAGAGCAATGGCCTTCGCACTCCTAGAAAGGTAACACTTTGAGGAAATAACTTAATTTCCTTGCAAAAACAAGGCCCTACAAAAGTCCAGTCTTTTTTTATAAAAGTCAAAATTGTAGCCATCCGGCCCTAGGGTTGAAGAAGAAGATCCAGAAAGACCGTTGATCTTATCTCCTCGTCTAAAATTGGCCCCAACATAAAAGAGGAAAAATGATGTGGAAGAATTTTGTCGACAGGAATGAACCTGATATCAGAAAGGATGGGTGGAGGAGAGTTGAATAAATTTTTAAAGTGCTAAATAATATTATGCTTAACCAGATTTTGGTCAAAATTCAAGCCAAGCAAAGCTATAAAATTAGCCTTCTTATTGTAGTAGCCTCTCTTTTAATTTTAGAGTAGAGAAATTTTAAATCCTCTTCACCATGCAGAGCCATTTGACTTTGAATGTTCGAATGATCCAAGAGGACCAAATCGAAGCAGAGTTGATTGATTTTGTATTGATCAGTTTAAGAGAGGTACATAATTTCGGGTTGAGAGGATCTAAGTCTAGCTGAGTTTAACATTCTTGTTGTTGAGATTATAGTTCAACATGAGTTTTAGTGAAGGCGTTAGAGGAAGCCCGTTGAGTTTACAATAAAGATCAATGATGAGATTCCCTTGAGAAGGTAGAGCAAACACTAAGATAAAAGTGTCCCAGTAGCCAAGGAGCTTGGACCAAAAGTTCTTACACAAGAATATGTGATTGTAAGAAATCACTCCATCTATCTTGAGAATGACAGGGCAATGATCAGAGATAGAATAATTAAGCACTTTATAATATGAGTTGGGATAAGACTCCATCCAGCAATCATTGACTAAGACCTGATCCATCTGAGATGAATAGGATTCTTTTCTCTTTCATTGTTCCAAGTGAAGAAATTTCCAGTTAAGAAGAGCTCTACAAGGTTGGTATTAAATATCATACATACTTACCATATAATGAAATATTAAAGTTTATAGGATGGCATGAATGATAAAAATGAATTATAGGAGTGATATATTTGATATTAAAGTTTTATATGGGTGGTAGGCATGTAATATTAATATTTTGTTTGTTAGATATGTAAATAACATGAAATAAAGTGGTATGCTTGTAAATTTCCCTAAAAAAATTCTAAGATCATTTATCAACTATAGAATTTAAGTTATTTGATCATAAAATAAAATTATTATTCCCACAAGCTAAATAATTTAAGAAGAAAAATTAAACAAGTCAATTTAGGGGAAAAAAATATTTGCATGTCAGCCCGAACTCAGGTCAGAATTTAAAAGTCATACCCAACATATTTATTAACGGCAGAAATGTTTAAATGCACAAGCAAAATTGGAATTACAATTTCTGGTTTCTAATAAATCGGAGAACTAAATCGAGGTTTATAGAAACAGGAAAATTAAAGTCCGATTTTTCGATAAACAGGAAAATCGAATTCCAATTTCTCTATAAACCGAATTATTTTTTAAATTAAACTGTTATAATCCGTTATATTATTAATTTCATGAAAGTTTGTGCATCTTTCAAATTTTATAATTAGTTTTAGTTTTTTAATGAATTATTAAATAATGGAGTATTTAATTTTTAAAATTATCTGTTAATGTAATTTGCAGTTAATTATATTATTAATAAAATTTTGAATAAATTAAAATTTATTATTATTTAGAAAATGAGTTCGTAATAAAATTTTAAATTAAAGTTACTAGTAATTTATTCATGTACATTATTATTAAGGATGTATATATTATGATATTTGCGGTTTTTTTATGATATAGCATAAAAAAGAATAAAAAAAATTATCTTGATCGGACATGAATCTCGAGGCAAAGTTGAATCAGAAACTTCCAAAATTAATTCTAGGACTATTCGAACTCCGATTTCAACAAATTTTTTGTCAAATTGAACGTCTTGAAAAGAGGAATCCAACGACGTCAAATTCGATCCAATTGAAGCCCAAATGGGTCCAAATCAAGGGTCCAAAGCAACTTCAAAGTATAAATTGGACGACCAAATGATATTTTTAAATTATTTTGGTGGTTGAGAATGATAATTGCTCTCGGCTTATAAATAGAGATGTTGCCTCTGGAGAAGAAGCAAACCAGGCAGTGACTGATAAGGTGTTTTATCCATAACAATGAAGAAATGTTGAAGATAAAAAAGTTAAGAAAGTTGCAAAAAGAAAAAAAAATCAAATTAGCCAAAATATTTAAATTCGATATCAACAATTTTTTTTTAAACAAAAACATTTTATTGATAAAAGGCAATAGTGATACAAGAGCTAAACCTAACAATCTATGATACATAGAAGTGAACCCCAAAAAGTCAAAATAAGAAGAGAACCCAACAAAGGGGGGCTCAAGAATGGAGGCCCCCAACACCAGCCTATCAGCAAAGCACAGACCATCTGTAGGTGATAAAAAAATGATCCAAAAGCCAGCGCCGAGACACCCAGGTTGCCAACCAGCTCAGCCAAATAGGGGCAGTAGGGGCTTCCTCATCATTGTCCAACAAACCATCAAAATCCGTCCACGAAAAAGCACAAGCCAATCACATCCTACTTCTTCTTGCCTTTCCTTCTAAGCTTATAACCACTCACATTAATAACATTACGAACAACAGAGCTATCCTTCTCACAATCATAAAAATCAGATTCTTCCCCACTAGAAGAAAATGAATCCTCCAAAATTAACCAATAAGATTGAGCCAAAACTGATTTATTCCCAGACATCGCCACATGCTCTTTCATTTTATCATCATATAAAATTGATATCGGGACATTAACAACATCAATATCGTCCTTTGAGCTTTTAGAAGAAACCAACTCAGGTTGAGCATGTGCCTAGTTATCTAACACCAACTTAACATAAGAGGCATCGTCCCGAATATGGGAAGGTACATCACAGTCAGATAATTCACGCAAGGGTGAATCAGACAAAGAAGACAGCTCACCAAGACCATCAGCCAAAGCCAAACCACAAGGAACAGGCCTAAAAATTGCTCCTGCTAAATTAAGTTTAGAAATGACACCACCGTTAACAACACCAACATCACTAACACAAACCCGAGGGAATTGAGTACCTGGCACCTGGACTAAACTAGGAATAGAATTAACAGGTGGACTTCCCTTACGACCAACCTCCTTACCAACCAAATTGTCAACACAAATTAAAACACCAACACCCAAAGTTACAGGGCCACAATCAACTGCAATCACCTCATTCTAACAATCCCCCACATATGTTAACGGCAAAACAGGGGTAGGGGGAGATGAGCTAATCAAAATAGGATTAACATTCGGAACGACATTAGGAGACAAAAAAGGTACAAAAGAATTAGCCCCTACAAAAACCAAAACATCCCCCAACTCTTGCTTAGCAGCATTAGGAACATGTTTAGCAATAGACGATACATTAGATGAGAGGGGACGACATTTCCAAGCTAAATGCCTAATGCTCTTGCAGGAAGCATAAAAGGGGGGAAATCATCAAACCTAGACATACCCTAAAAACTCAGACCCTAACAAGACTTGGTTAGGATAGGATTTAGTAATATCAAGCTCCACAAGAACACGAGCCATAGATGCCCAGGAACCCACAGAGATAGCATCATCAATTTTCAGTGGTTTGCCAAATAAAGAACCCAAAGCATGAAGAATATGAGGGTTATATAGATGAGGACGCAATTGTAGGAAAGAAATCCAAATCGGGATAACAAGCGATTCGACAACAACATCGAAGGACAGTAACCATTTCGTGAGCTTCATGTAATAATTGAAAACAAGATATGAACAATGGTAGAACACCCTATAATAATCCAAATCATTCGCAAGTTTGATCAAAATGTGAGGAGGATCTAGCAAAGTAACCGAAACATCACCATATAATTTAAGGTTAAAGAAAAACTTTCTAATATAATCAAGAGATGGCCTCTTAGTAGAGAAAAAAACCAACAAGAGAAAACTGAAAGGGGGAGGCCAATTCTTTAATTTCCTGGTCGAAAATCCACTGTGAAGGTAAACCACGAAACGTGGAGGGCCGTAGCGTCGGAAAAGAAGAATTCGAGTTGGATCCAGCAAGTGCTTCTAAAAAAGAGTGCGAATGAGATGAGCCTCCTAAAAAATCAGGGTCGCTCAAACGAATCAGAGCCATTCTGGCACCAGCAAGGGGGAGGCCCCAACGGGGCGGGAGGAACCCCGACAAGCTCGAGAGAAGAAAACCCTAGCAGAAGAAAAAAAGGAACTAACTGCACAACTCTTAAAGCGCTGGCAAGATTTAAAAAAAAAGTTTAATTTCGATATCAATATACTATATAATCACTGCTAAAAATAGCATACGAAATTTTATCTTTGAATATAACTTATAATAATTTATATTCTTATAAATCTTTAAATTGGACACCTACATACTATATAATCATTATTTTAAAATTGGGGTTTTTACATGTATAACACTTAAAACTATCATATTTACCTATTAAACATCTAAAGTTACCTATTTACTAATATACCACTTCAAAACGTTTAACTTAATCAAAAAAACCACTCCGTTCGCTCCCGTCACAGCACAGACGTCGCAGCTCCGACCTCGTTGGCCTCTTCACCGGCCCTACTACAGAACCTACCAACGCAATAGGCGCTTCCGAGTATCGCCGGCGGCGGCCACGTTTTCTCTGCCTGGAAGCATGTGTTGGGGAAGTGGCCGGTTTTTTTGGTGCTTTTGTAAAAGACAGTTTTAAAAAACATTAGTTCAGAAAATGGAGTTTTGTAACGGAGAAGCATATATAAAAAGTTTTCTCAAAACTGTAGAAAAATGAAAAAAAAGAGTTATTGGGAACGTGATTTGACAAACCAAACAACACAAAAAAAATTCCTCCATTTCCAAAAACGAAAAAGGCAAAAAAACGCTCAAACGAACAAAGCCTAAATTTTATTAAGAAACCTAAAATGGGATTTCCGGTTTATTGAGAAACCGGACTTTGATTTTCCAATTTCTATAAAGCGGAATTTAATTTTCGAGTTTATTAGAGACCCGAATTTGTAATTCCAAATTTGCTCATTTATGAATTTTGAGGGCCGTACGATGCTTTTTATAAAAAAATACTTTCTGACCTGCTCATTAAAAAGAAAGGAAGATTTACATACATATTAAGTTATTAACCTATGTTATTCTGTTTACATATTTAACATCTAAAATTTTAATATTACATATATATCATACATAGTTCATTTTCATATCAAATATGAATGGTAGAAATGAAATATATAAGTGGTATGAAGGAAATATGAGTGGTATATTTGATATTAAAATAATATAGGGTGGTATTTATGTAATATTAAAATTTTAAGTGTTAGATATCTAAATAAGATAGTATAAAGTGATATGTATGTAAATTTACCTTAAAAAAATATGTTTTTATTATATAGGTAAATTCAAATCTAAAATTTTTAAATCCAATTTGAGTCTAATTGGAAGGTTAAATCATTTATTTATACCCTTAAAAATAAGCCAATTGAAAATAAAATTGACTAAAATTTTACATTATTTGAAGCACAATAATTATATAACATTAAATAAAAAAATCCAAAAAAATATCATAAATAGAAAGGACGAGTAGAGATAATACTCTACCACCATTTGATAATGACAATGGTTTGTCAAAATTTCAAGATGAAAGGAGGTATGAAGAGAAAAATTATGTGGTACAATCAAAAGAATTCTTGAAGGCTAAATTTTTCGAAGCAATTTTAAACAGTGGAGCTATTAAAAATATGTTTATTTTTCTAGGCCTTTTTTTTCTGCAAATGTGATTAAGAATTTATTATATTTATTTATTCATAGATTTAAATATAAGTAACAATCTTATAAGCTGGCTTAATCTGCTTTTTTTAAGGTTAATTATTATTATATGATAAAAAATTTCCCAACATTTTTTTTTTCTTCCAAAAACCGGAATATATTAAAAAAGAAAGGTTACAATGAAAGACCCCAAACATGGCCACAACATTAGTTTACAAAAGGAACAGCAAAGGCACAAAAAGGCCAAAATGAAAAGGGCTCCAAAGGTGTGGACTCAGACAAGCATCTGGTTGCCAGGGAGGAGCCATCCATGGGGCACAGCAAAACCGACAGAGAGAAACAGCCAACACAACGGACCACCCAGGTTGCTCACCAACCCTGGCCATCCACGACGCTTGCAGCAGCGCTGCTTCCTCATCGTCCATAACATAACTGATAGAACAACCACACCGAAAGAATCCGTCGAGAGCAACCACACAAAAACAGAACAATAGATCCAGTGTGCAGCCAAAAGAAACCAAATGAGGAGCCACAATAACCTTCAGCGACCACGACGGCCCCTCCCCCGTGACCTACCACGAGAAGCAACTGAGACAAGAGATTTGTCACGTAACACATTGAAACAGTTACCAGGATCATCGTCCCCAGAAGATTCCAAAAAATCAGATTTAGAATCATATGAACCCTGAAGCCAGTCCAGATTCACACGAACATCAATACCCGAATTGTCCTTTACATTGTACACTAATTCTTGAGGATTAATTAAAGTGACAGGAACATCTACCAAATTATTCTTAACTAAACAATCATTAAGAATCGAGCTAGAGGTGCCAGAAACAAAAGCATCACACACTCCCACACCCATATTATCAGAAACAATAACAAGTTTACTCTGGCATTCCAACACAGACGGAGTAGACTGAAAGTTTGTTAGAGATGTTAAGCCCTTATGAACTGGCCCAAGGCTAACAAAGAGAGAGGTGAATTGGATAACATTAAAACCAAAGATAAAACTCAAACCAAAATCACTACAGAAATCAAAGTGCGGAAGTTAAATAATGCGGAAGTAATAATAAGAAAAGAACACACCCAATTTATAGTGGTTCGGTCAAACCTTGACCTACATCCACTCCTTGGAGGCACCCTCCAAGTATTGCACTACAACAAGTGTCTCTCCTTTAGCAACCACAGCTAGGCGGAGAAGCCCTTACAAAATCACTTTCACCTTCCCCGGTGCGGCGGAGTCACCCGGTCCTTTGACACCAAAGAGATCTTCTTCTTTGGTGAATTTCCCTCGAGACAAGCCTTGAATCCGATGGTATTAAGGTACAAGCCTGCTGGAGCAACCGTGTGGAATCCCCCTCCACACTCCCTTGAGTCCCCCCTCACAAGATCTTCTCCCTCTCTCAGACTTCACCCATTCCTCACTCCCTTTCAAGCTTTCTCTTCAAGTTTCCCCCACAAGAACGAAGCTACAATGGCTTCCAAAGATACTTACAAAGTATCATGTCATAGCTTAAATAGAAGATCTCAAAATGAGCTCATTAATGGAAGTTGTCGACATTATCGTCCAGGACGATAGGCATATCGTCCTGTACAATCAGTACAATTTAAGCCCAATCAGCCGGGATGATTTGAGATGATCAGAAGAAGTTTGTTCATATCGTCCAGGATGATAATAAATTATCCTGGATGATCAGTACAAATCATGGAATATCATCCTGAACATCGCCCTGAAAAATAGCTATCCGATATCCAATCATCCAGCACATCGGCCAGGATGATTTGGTATTCGTCCAGGCTGATTTGATCGTGAAATCAAGTCATAACTGCTTTTCTTAAATTCCAGAGAAAAATTGACCTGGATCATCCTGGATGATATTTTATAGTCCTGGACGATCCACCTGGACGATGTCCAAAAACAGGTTATTTCTAATTATATTTGGCGGTAAATTCTTTCTGAATTTAGCCTATCATCCTGGCCGATAAAAAATCATCCAGGACGATGTGTTTTGCATAATGATGGCTGCTTTAATGAGGATGCCCTAATTATAATTTTTGCTTTTGGACAGATCGACCCGGATGATATAAATATCGTCCTGGATGATGTTACCAAAAATAGAAATCTTTAGGGAGCAACATAAAATCTTCCAAGTTACAAAACATCAATAGCCCCACAAAATAAAATAGACTCAAGAAAGGAAAAAGTGTACAAACTGACTCAGACCTAATCTACCCAATCTTGAGCTGGTTCCAAATTGCAGTATTATCGTGTGGACCTGAAATGTTAGTAAATAAGATCGTCGTAGAGAAATAAGAGTGTTTGCTATCAACAAAATCATAAACCATGAAAACAGATCCGCAATAAGCATTTGGGAGGAAGAGCATTGGCTTATAAAATTATGAGATAGGAATTTTATTTGTCTACAATGAAATAGGACGCACTTGAGTTTACATAAAAGTGTGAAAACTGTCAGTTGCATTCCAATCTTATCCATGCATTTGCTCTGCAACTTGCATCACTTCAGAGCCCCTGGCCTTTTGCCCAATGAGAAATTGATATAATGGGACCCTTCCCTATAGCCACTAGACAATGGAAATTCATCATTATGGCTGTAGATTATTTCACCAAGTGGGTGGAAGCAGAACCTTTGGCAAAAATTACTGAAACAAATGCCAAACAAATCTTATGGAAGAATATAGTTTATTGCTTTGACATTCCTGCAAGAGTCATCACTAACAACATGACTCAGTTTACTAGAAGATCTTTACATTTTTTTGAAAAGATTTTCATATTCAACTCAGTCACACAGTTGTTGCCCATCCTCAGGCTAATGGGCAAACAGAGGTTACAAATCAAATAATTCTGAAAGGGCTGAAGACATGCCTAGGGAAGGCTGAGGGGCAATGGGCTGAAGAACTCCAAAATATCATCTGGGCTTATCATACCACTGCCAGAACTCCCACCATAGAGACCCCATATAACCTCTATTTTGGTACAGAAGCAGTCATACCAGTTGATATTAAAGTCCCGAGCAATAGAGTTCAGACTTTTGACTTCAATAACAATGAAGAGAGACTCAGGACAAATTTAGATCTCCTCCCTGAAGTAAGAAATGAAGCCTCACTCAGGACTGCTGCATAGCACCAGTGAATTTCTCATCACTACAATCGGAGAGTGAAACCTCGATTTATCTCCATTGGGGACTTAGTTCTGCGAACCATCGAAGCCGCTGGAAAAGACCCTCAGTGCAATAAGCTCTCTCCCCTTTGAGAAGATCCTTACTTGGTGGCGGCTATGGTCAAGTCTGGAACCTTCAAACTGAAGGATGGTAGTGGAAAAATGCTCCCCTGAACTTGAAATGTGGGCAACCTTCGCAAGTACTACCAGTAGGAGTTGATATTACTGTTTGTTTGATGTTGTATTATTCGTAGTATTTATCTTATGTTATGTCCTCTCAAGTAGTTATGCTTTGTATCTTTCAAGTTTTTCATACACCCCTTGTGTGTTGATTGTAAAAGAATGCTTTTTCTGTATCCCTAAGTTTTATTAGGGAATTATTGTACCGTCTTACATAATACAGTAATGTGGTGTTCACCTTTGCGGTGATATTATCTCTTTCAAATTACCTTTTTTTGTGATTCGAGAAAAACACAATTAATATTGTATCTCAATCACTGGATGACCAATCTCAGGGGGATCTGGTCCGACCACTTCTATACATGTTAAACTTATCAAGCAAATGCTTTGATTAACAACCTCAGATAGGTTAGGATATCCAAGGAGGATATCTCTCACATTCATACAAGTCAAAAGAGACTACCAGAATATTTGAGTCAATTTCATATGCATGTGAAAAAGAGAAATATCTTTTTTTATATAACTCACTGAAACATCAAATACATCATATGAAAACACCAACACCATGAACACACATATAATCACTTGAAAGAAAATAAATGTGATACATACAACATCAGAACAATCCTACAATATCTCAATATCATCATCATCCTTGTCCAAAGAAAAAAAAACATGTTGCAACTCACTCTCTAACTCTTCACCACCATAGTCTGAAGAAGGATCACCAGAAGCCTGGCTAAGAGTCAACCCCTCGATCTCCCCTCCATTCTTACACTGCACTGCAAGAGTACCCATCATGAAACCTTTGATGAAGTCATCCTCTATGCACCCTGCCTCGAAAGCCTTCACCTCTACATCATAAATATGATTGCGATCTTCATAAACTTGGTCCTTGATAAAAATCTTGAAGGCATAAGATTTTTTGAACTCTTCTACGACTGCAAATGGCGACTGCTGAGCTTCCTTCTCTGATAAGTTACTCAGGAGCTTCTTATTGTCAGCTTCAAGGATTTGCTGATCTTTCGATTGTTGAATGTTCACCGCCTGTGCCTCTACCAACTCTATATGTAGACGATCCATCCCCTCATTCTGGGAGGAAGCCGAAGTGATCCTATTTTCCAACTCTGCTCTACACTGGTCAAAATGATCCTCCACCACCTTCATCTCCATCACTTTATCGTTATAATTCTTCTTATATTCCCCCTGAAGGTACTTAACCTTCACAAACTCATCGTTCCAGTCATCCAAGGTTATATTCACCTCGAGTTGCTGTTCCAAATGAAATAACAAGTGAGAAATATATCCCTGAAAATATATATATATATCTGCTCTACACTGGTCAAAATGATCCTCCACCACCTTCATCTCCATCACTTTATCGTTATAATTCTTCTTATATTCCCCCTGAAGGTACTTAACCTTCACAAACTCATCGTTCCAGTCATCCAAGGTTATATTCACCTCGAGTTGCTGTTCCAAATGAAATAACAAGTGAGAAATATATCCCTGAAAGTATATATATATATATATATACAACCAATTCAGGAGGTGGTGGAAACCGCAGCCCCGATCGCAAACTGAATTTGTACACCGTCATATATAACGGGGGAGGAAAGCAGGCACGATCAGATTTTGCCGGCACCTTCATCACCAGATCGTTAGGAAAATGAAAATTTTTCCTGAAAGAAATGAAGGAATCGTCAGTGATGGCGGAGAAAACATCGTCAATCTTCGGCGCCTTATGAGTCTTCTTCACACCCTCAGAAGAGGCGACAGGACTATCTTCATCGGTGAAAGGATTTTTTATGGATGCGTGATCACCCATTTCTATTCATTTACTAAAGGGGTGCTAATCAGAGCAGGAAAAATCACCTATGAAAGATAGCAGAAAGCCCCTATAGTAGGAAGAAAAATGGGTGGAGAAAGGAAGAGAATAAGGAGAAATCTCCAACTTCTACACAAGAGGAGGGGCGCTGAGTCAAGTAGGGAAACTCACCTACTAAAAAATAGCAGAAAGCCTCAACTGTCAGAGAGCCAGAGAGACAAGAAGAGAAGGTGCAATTTTTCTATAAGCCTTGGGGGCCTATTTAATTTATATGTTTTTGTGAGAGAAGGAAGAAGTTACTGACATTTTCAAAATTCTTAATTTCTCTTAATTTTTTTTTTCAATTTTTTTGGAATTTTTTGAGATTTGTTTTTGAATTTTTATGAGCCAAAAAAACAATTTTTTTGCATGGCTGGGGCCCACTTGAGGCGGTGGAAGCGAACCGCCACCCAAAATCTACACGCGCAGCATGCGGATCGCGGCTTGCAACACGCTGATTGCACGCAGCATGCAGGCATTGCGTGGGCTAAGTGCGGCCTGACCGGGCCACAGGCGCAGGCCCAGGTGCGCGCGGGCTTCGATCACACGGGCGCGGGCGGGCTCCAGGCGCACGGGCGCGGGTGGGCTCCTGCCATGCGGGAGGCCAGCTCCACGGGCCGGTGGGCCCAACACGCAGTACCGCAGCGGCGGCGGTTCGGTTGCCCGGTTTATTTCGGGTCCGTTTTTCGCCCCGAAAAGACCAAATTAGATGTTTTTGGGGTCCCTGAGACCGTTTTTCGACGTTCTGGACTCAATTTTGACACATTCAGAGTCATTCGAGGCTCCTACACACAAGATCAATTACGACTCACTCAGAAAAATTCTCTAAAATTTGTGATGCATGTTTTTGGACTCCTGGAGTTATGACGTCCGAAAATAGTGGGGCAATTGATATATTCTCCAAAAATTATTTTGATCAAGCATGAATCTCGAGGCAAAACCAAACCGAAAACTTTAAAAATTAAATCTGGGAGTATCTGAAATCCAATTTTAGAGAGCTTTTTATTAAACTAAGTGTCTCGAAAATATGAACCCAACGACACCAAATTCAACTCAATTCGAGCCCAAATGAGCCAAAATATAATGCCCGAAGTGCTGTCGGAAAGCTCAAACCACAATTTGAGTTACTAAATGGTCTCAAATTTTAATGAGCTTATAATTGAATCAAATGGCTGGACGAGACGAATCCAATGAGCCCAAGATCGCTGAATTCTGACATCACTAAGACCTTCAAATGTCTGACGAACGGTGCACAATCAAAGGGTTCAATATCAGTCATCCATTCGACCACTCCATATTTGCCTTTGATCTCACACCTATTTACAAGTCATGCCACTCCAGAAAAACTATAAATAGAACCCTCATTTCTCATAAGAGGGACCCCAAGCAAGAAGAAGAAGAAGGGAAGAGAAGGAGAGGAGAGAATAGCTCCTCCTCGACCACCACCGGAGTTCTTCCCATCGTTAGAACGACGCCAGAATCCCGCCGGACACCCGAGTGATGCTGGAACTCTGCTCGACTTTGTAACTGAATTTCAATATAGAAGAAACTCATTGTAATCTGATCATCCTAACTTTTTGGATGAATCAGCCTCTTGTATCTCAAACTACACTAGTGGAACTTTTCAGCTGGGCGTGGCCTCATGGTTTTTTCCCTTTTTTGGGTTTTCCATGTAAAAATCCTGGTGTTCTTTTATCTTCAGTTTGTGTGTGCTAGATATTCGTACAATGCTTAGACAAAAATTTTCTAACTCTACCGCCGCGAATATTCTAGTCTGTAACAAGTATTAACTTCTTCAACCACAAGATTTATCCTGCTAAAAACAAATTTTTAATGAGAGCAAAGAAAACACAATAAATATTATTCTTAGATTTTTTTAAATTAAAATTTAATCTGAATTAATTATTGATCTAGTGATTATGAGTGCTATTAATAGGTATATTCATTTTTAATTATGGATCAGAGTATAATTAATTCTTAGTCTCTATCAATTTCATTGAAATCTTAGTAAATGTATAATTAAACTCTAGTTAATCACACCTTTCTTACATGATATATACACATTTCCTTAGAGATCCAAAACTAAAAAATTCATATATCTATGATTTTCCAAAATTTTGTTCATTCTCTTCTTATTATTCCACTATGCCTCCATCAAAGTCATATATAACATTAGATTTTAAACGTGGGGATGATCAATCCACGATTAATTAAAGCATAAATAACATTAAATAATTTTTATCACTATTCATATATTTGACCTAATTTACATTAAGTGTCACTATATCATATCATAAATTCATAATAAAAGATGTAAGCCACTAAAATTATTTGTAACAAGAACAAAAAATAAAAACTTCATTAATAAGCAAAAGTGAAAGTTCAAGAGAAAAAAGGTTGAGAATAATAAAACTCAGATCTTTCCAAGGAATAAATGTTTCTCCCATTCAAGGAAACTCTTATTCAACTTTCGCACCCCCTTTCCTTCTCTCTCATAGCATACTAAATTTATAGGAGTAAAATAACACAAATAGCAACAACCCCTTAAATATTCAACTCTTTTTTTATATGCAAAGGATAAGATAGCCCCCATAACTAACCACAGTACCATGGTATATGAATATATGGCACTATAGCACACAAAATGAACTAGCAATGCAGTGCTTCGACATTATGGAAGTGTGACATTATGGGTGAATCGACATATCTCTGTATCCAATAACAGCATTAAATTCTTCCGTCGCAATGCTCAAGTGATTTGGCACTATGGCACTCTAGATGGAAATTTGGTGATGTGGTGTTGGATCCATATGGCATTGTGGCACTAACCTCTCTATTTATCAATGTTCTACATGGCACAACAACGCTCAGGACACTAGAACTGTGGTGTTGCATACTTGAGTGCTATGGCATTCAAAATCAAAGTGTTAGAGCATCGATCTCTCTATCTTGGCATCAATGTTTGGGTGTTGTGTTTCTCAAGAGTTAATGCTATGACATTGAGCTCTTTGTTTGACCTTAAGGTTTTTCCCCAAGTGTTGTGGCGTAGTAATATGTGGTGTCATGATGCTCCACCAAATTTTCTTCTAAATTCACTTTTTTTCTGGATTTCCTGCATAAAATACAACTTAAACTTATTTTTCATACAAAATTTCTTAACATAAGAGATTAAAATTTTTCATTTTAATTAAATTTCCCAAACCTAAACCAATACTTGTCCTTACATAAACCATGTGCACTTGATTTTTGTCAAATCCTCATTTTGTTAACATTCAATTTAAATTTAACTTCAAAGAATAATAACATTAGTGATTCATACATTTCCACAATTGGCTAATTAAAAAATTAATATAATAAATAACAACATAACATAATTTACACATTTGCACAATTGATTATATCTCAAATTGTATTCTTTTTAAACAAAATGCCTAAAGGCGTGTCGAATTTTACTAACTTAACCACGTCTTAATAATATCAGGCTTAAATGAATTTTAAATTTTATTTTATATTTGTACTATAATTCCTACAATATTCTTAAGCTAGAACATCTTTAAACTAGATACCTGGAATTTAAGGATATGTTACTAATTTTTGTATTTTCACTTTTTAACTTCACACTTTTTGTTGCTTCTTTCTTTTTCTACTTTTTTAATTGACTCTTCATTTTTAGTCCAATTTAGCGCAACCTAAGGTTTATTATATGTTTCACGATTTAATGACTATAAAATTATAATATACCATAACGTTGACATAAATTCTCTATTCACAATAAGCCATTAATTAATAATCTTAGAAAATTAGTCAATTGCTTAAGTGCTTTTAAGAGTTTCTTTTATTAGGACATACTAATTTTGAAAAATTACTCATTTTTATTCTGTTTCTTATTATTATTATTATTATTCCAACATTATGTCCTGTCAATCATCTAAATTTTTATTTATTTACTTTGTTCGGTCAACCTTGACCAATGTCTATTCCCTGGAGTCCACCTCTTCGCGTATTGCACTAACATTATAGTGACTCCCTTTTAGCCCCTACGATAAGTCGGAGAAGCCCTTACAAATCACTTCCAACAAATCCGGAGCGATAGAGAACCAAAAGCTATGTCACCCTCCTGGTGATAATAATGAACCTTTAAAATCTTTCTCATCCTCTTGGTGATGAGGAAGAATCTTCAATCCTTTTTCACCCTCTTGGTGAAGGCAGATTACCCATGACCCTTGATCTTGAAGCTTCACTCCCAAGAGAAACTCCAATAACTAATCAAGGCCTCTAGAGGAAGCTAGGTGCAAGATTGCCTAGAGTAATCGTGTGAAAACCGCTTACACACAACCTCACTTTCTCCCTCTCCAACCCAAAAGTTTTCTCAAGAATTCTCCCTCAGAGTTCCTTCATCATCCAAAAATTATTCTTGAGACAAGTTTGAATTGCTTAAGTATAAGCCTTAAAAAAATCTTATGTTTTCAATTAAGTCATCACTATTCATACAATACAATCTCAGTTCGTACAATATAATTAGTTCAAAATAGGGGTTCGTTCAGTACGATGGAACAAATGTTCAGATGAACTATTTAATTTTTGCATACTTATCATACAATAAGATTAAAATTTATGAGTAGTTCAATAATTTTTCAACTCATTTTTCTCACTCTCCTATATGTGTGTGTACGATTGCCAATTTAATATACACACTTACATGGCCAATCTCAAGAAATATAAAATAAAAGAAATTGAAAATATAAACTCTTTCAAAAAATCTTATTATGTCCAAACTTGAGCCTTGATCATTCTTGAGTGATGTATGATGTACCTGAAATGTTGGTACACATAAGAAAAATAATATGTAATACATATGCTAAGTGATAAAAATTTAATCAATAATATTATTATCATCAAATTCATAACGTAAGGATCATGGATTGCAACAATCACATCCTTTTTTATGATGAAAAATATTTTTTATTAAAAATTCAAGTTAATATTTTTCTCCTAATCTTCCCTCACTAAGTAATAGATTTGAAAATAGGGATAAGATAATTTTTAATTAATGTTTTTTAATTTTTTTAAATTTTTTTGTTCTAAATGTAAAAAGTAAAAGTACAATACAAATATAAGATGTATAAAATGACATACATAATAAAGATGAACAAATACACAAACAACCAAACTACTACTTCCTCTTTTGACATCAACAAAGAGGAGGATCAAACAGAAAAAAAAAACTACATCATAAAGGGATCAAACAGAAACACAAAAAAAAAAAACTACTTCATAGAGGAAAAAAAAAAAAAACAAAAAGAACAAAACACATATCTTAAAAGTAGGAAGACCTTGATTAGGTGGTGGTGGTGGTGGTGGTGGTTGAAAATTCATGTGCATAGATGAAAAATGTTCGCCAAACCCAGCCATGTCAGCATCGTGTTGTTGTTGTTGCTATTGAATGTGTCTATCCAGTCGAGACTCCAATTGATCAAATTACTTTATCAAAACCTCCTAGGGATAAGGTTGGTATGCTTGTGTAGGCTCCAATGCAAGTGCTGCTACAGGATGAGCTCCTCCTTCCTCATCAAAATCATATTCGTCTTAGGACACTTAGTCCCGCAACTCAAGGCAGTTTATCTTAAAAACTTCATCTTTGAAATTATTGTTGTTTATGAATGGTTGGTAAATAATTTTTATTAATCAAGTTAATGATTTCTGAAATTTACATAATTATTGAATTTTTAGAATTATTTAATTACATTAATTAAAAGGGTCAAAAGTTGACTTTTCAACTTAAAGTGATTTCAATATTTTGGGTATTTTTTTAAAATACTAGACCTTAAAATGAATAAATAGGCTTTAAGTTTGCTATATTTAAATTTTTTTAAATTAAATTATGTTTTTTGAAGTTTTGGTCTATATTTAAACTACAAAGTACAAAAAAAATTGACTTTTGGATTTTGATTTATTTATGGTGATTTGATATTTTTAGAAAATACTAGACCTTAAATGGATTTGAATAATTTTGAGTTTGATCAATTTGAATTTTTTTGGAATTACTTATGATTTTTCAAAATTTACGTAATTAATTGAATTTTTATATTGTTTAATTTTTTGAATTAAGTTAAGAGAATCTAAGGGAAAAATTCTCCCTTTATGTCTTTTCTCTCCCTCACTTGGTTTCTTTTCATCCCATGAAGCAAGATACAAAATCCACCCAACAACACCTTAACATATACCCTTCCCACCGCAGCTCCCCTTCCCTCGACATCTCTCCAAAACGTCCTCTTTCCTAAAGTTCCTCCAATCACCTCCACATAATAAATAATAGCTTATATTTTCATCAACCAACCAAGATATAAGAAAATCAATCAAACTCTCATTCAACAAGTCATCTCCCTTTCTTTTTATTTAATCTATTTCAATTCCTTCAAACCCAAGAGAGCCTATGGTATCGAAAGTTCTAAGCTAGAGGCTATGGAAGAAAGCGTGTGAGCAATTTTTTGTGTATGCGATTTAAGACTAATAACATTTAAGAAATCTAGGAAATGCTTATATTTACTCCATTATGATAATTCTACATTCCATTATATTTGCAAACTCTTTTCTGTCTCAGAAATACTGCCAGAAAAAATAAATAAGTTTTGCACCCTATTACTATGGAATTTGTTAATGTTAAGAGAAAAAAACTTGAAAAGAATTTTTTTAAAATTTTATTTATGCATTCTAACAAGAAACTCATTGAGCATCAGAAGAAAACTCTTCAAATTCTTCTTGCTGTTAGAGCAAATTCTCTTCCGTTCACGCTTTAACAAACTCCAAAAAAAAGTATTGAGGTACAAGTTGGCTTCGTAGAATGATTCAAACTGGATCACGCTAACTGATTTACCACTAAAGTGTCCTTATTTAGGCTTTCATTGGATAACTGTCTTACAATATTACTATTTAAATCACAATCATAATTTTTATTTCATTACTATTTTTCATTATTTTCAAAATATTTTAAACTAAAAAGTTATATGATACAATTTCCTAAAATTTTATTTTTTTAACAAAAACATCACAATCATCTTTACAAAAAATTATAATTGACCAAAAAAAAAAAAACTTTAATATTTATGATCTTATCAATTCATTTTAATATTTATAACTGTTATTGGAACTATTCCAAAATGCGAGTGCACAATATCAGTTGGAAGGCAAACCTTCAAATATATTGAACTAGCATTCGAAAAGCCAAAATAAAGTAAAGAAATATACCATTAATGTCACCATTACAAGCATCCGCACAGGATTTAAATTCAGATGAGCACAAGTAGCCTTGAACCTGATTTACCATACCCAATGCTTCAATTCAGCAGCAGCTGCTGGTAGAAGCATCAGCTGGAGGTGCCTTTTGCTTAAATATGTTCTTTTTCAAGCCCGCTGAACTCTCAGCCAAAAGGCTTGGAGTCTCCAAAATCTGTCATATTAAAAAAAGTGTTCAGACTTACTCGACACTTTAGAAACTGCCTTTTTGTTGTCCTGCTTATTAGTGATATTTTGGAGCAAGACATGATTCCAGCAATATACTTTTAAATGGTTTATCTTTGAAAAAAAATTATGTTATGCATTTCAATGAGGCTTCATTTGGGACGATTTTCTTTTTGTTTCTTAAAGCAGCTTTCTAGTATAATTTTGTACTAAAAAACTGCTTTTAAGAAGCAGAAAGAATACTGCCCCAAACAAAGCCTAAGTCATAAATGATCGTCTATGGCCATTGTAAAGAAATGGTATTGGTAAACAAAGATGCCCGGAGAAAGAAGAAAAGAGAAGACTATCATGTTTGAATTTGACATGATCCTATAAGAATAAAAATAAAATATGCAATCAAGTGAACAGCTATAAACTCAAATAAATGCACGGAGAATAATAACCAGGTTTTTGTTCAGGTCTATAGGCAGTAAAAAAATAGAAATGGTGAATATATACAGTATATAAAAGGAACAAACCTTCAGAACAAGTTCCTCAAAACACTGCTCTACATTAACGCGAGTTTTTGCACTGCATTCCAAGAAAAGGCATCCATATTCTCTAGCAAAGTCGATGCCCTCTTTCTTTGAGACAGTTCTCTCAATTTCCTAAAATATAGATAAATATAAGTATTACTTATAGTGGAAATGGACTCATCAGATCATCAGCCTTATCCGAAATATTGTGGGCTAGCTTCTTAAAAAAATTCCTGTTATTAAAAGCTACAAGAAGCTAAAACCCATCAATTGGAATAAGGTTGACAATCGGAAATGTTTTTAGTATCCACTAAATTTGGAAATAGAGAATAAATATCATCATAGAGATGAGCAAATCATCGATAGAATTACATGTTCATGTAAAAAGATAGAGAAGCACCTTATCAACTTTGTTCCCAACAAGCATCTTGATGCAATCTTGATTAGTTGAATAGAGGTCAATTTCCTTCGCCCACACATCTGAGAGATTAGTGAATGTGTCCCTTCGTGTAACATCATAAACTGCAATGCTCACACCAAAAAAAGAAATAGATAGTTTGTCTGATATGTAATTTCACCAAATAATTCAATGGATCATATAGATAGACTACACCACATTAATAATAGTTCTTATAGGAATATACTTTGTTGTTGATTGTTATGCTAATTAATAACTTCATATTTATGTGGGATCTACAAAGTGTGAAAGCAAGAGAAAGAAGAGGGAAGGGGGAGAGACAAGACTAAGGAGGAAAAAAAATCCTTCAACAAGATTTTTTTGAAGGATCCATGGATCTTGGTTGTACAGGAAGACTTGGATCTGAAAACGGCGGAGGGTGGATCCCCTTCCCTCAGCAATTATTGCTACAATATTTGATGTCTTGTGATCTCCAAATCCAATCAGCTTCTGAACTTTCCAAAGAAAGTTATAAGCAGGCGTATCTCCATAGCTGAAGCCAAGCTCCGTTAACCTTTATGAACACCTTGCAGAGTGTCGGCTTTCATTATCTTGGTCAATAACAAACAGTTCAACGTCCCCTTATAGATTGGATGGCAGACTTCAGCCTTCGGAGAGAAACTTTAAAAGTCCTTATAAAGTTGTTTTTCCAAACCTTTTGTCTTCTACAAAACCAAGCACTAAATGCTCAACCAGACACAAAGGATTCCGCATACTCTTTCTTGAACTCCCTAGCTCTATGAATCAAAGGTTCCAAGTCCCTTCTCAACATGGAACCAGCTGACCCATCAAGGACCTTTGGTTGCCTCTGGAAGTAACTATCCGTGGCTTCAAGAAGAAAAGGGTTCGATCAGACAAAATCCATTTGGCCGTGGAGGTAGCTTAAGCAGACTTGGATTCGGTTGATCCATGCTAACGATGGAGAAAGGGCGAGGTCTGAAGTTTTGTGGATTTCAGTTGGCTAGAGGAAAGGAAATTGTGCCTGTCATGGGAGTGGAGGAAAAGGAACAGAGCAAAGAGCAAAAAAGGAACGGAGCAGAAAAGAAAATGGACCAAAGGAGCTCTCTCGGTTTGAGGCTTTTGGCTCAAGATTGTGGGTAAAAACGAAGCAGCGAGATTGTTTCGTTGATTTCATTTTAACTAGGAGAGCAAACAGCGATCGAGGCAAGCTACTCAGCGGGATTTGAGGGATTTTGGACAGAGCGAATACAGAGATACGAGGTTTGAGGTAAATGCGATTTGAGATATATATATATATATATTGCTTAATCTTATTTCTTTAATACTAAGATTAATAATCTGTCATCAATATTCAGCAACTTGAAATATCAGTAATGTGTCACTAAATCATAATTGCCTTGAATTGCATGCATTCCCTCCATTTATGTGTGTTTTGCCTAACTTAACATGTCGATTTTTCCACGTAATTTTTTTTGGGCAAATTGATAGTGTATTTAGGGTATTGACAACATTCTGGATGCAACGACGAAGTCCGTTCATCAATCGGACGTCATTTGGGCAGTACCGAGCGACCTTTTCCTTGAAATTTGTGTTTTGCCTTGGGATTCGTGCCACCACCTCGGCCTATCCCAATCAATCAAATAAGATATGCATTTTAAGTGTCAATGACGTTACGGAAGCAATGACGAAGTCCGTTCTGTGATCGGACATCGTTTGGGCATTGATCTTTATCAATTTCGAGTGTTGGCCGTCCTTTTGTACCTATCTCATCCAATTTGAATGTGAGAGGCCTCGACCTAGTAGAATTTGATGTCCTAATCGTGACGACGCAGTCCGTTTAGCAATTGAAGGTCATTTGTCCTTTCAAGTGATGCGCCGCTCCAACCCATGCGCTGCTTGATTCGCCATTTTCGTCCTTCTTATGCGTAGTTTGAGTTGTAGGAATCAACACCTATTTATCTAGTGAAATATAGGATCACATAAATGCATTCATGCAATTTTGAAGAACTATTATCTTAGCAGGTCATATATTAAATTATGGTTACACATAATGGAACGTCAATCATCAAGTATGAGCAGTAGGCATTAACGACATGCCAAGTTTTCACTATTAACAACATATTTAGCTTTACAGGAGACACCGGAGCTTATCTGAGGCTCCATTTGAGACCACAATCACAGTAAACAAAAGTGAAAACTAACTGCCGCAATAAAACTGAAACAAAATATGCAGCAAATTTACAGAAATCAAAAAGTAATTGAAATTAAAAAAGGAAAAAAGATTAAAAAAAATACTGAATCCCAAAACTATTAATGTCAAGAATCCTCAAGAAATTAGATTGCCACAAGAAAACTTGGCAATAAAAAACAAGAGCGGCAGAAACTTTTCATTGAATTCATCATATATTTATAAATTGTAGAAATAGCATGATAACTAAAATATCAAACTATTCTTAAGGCTTATTCTAGAATAATCTTAACAAAAATAAGATATAACGTGAAAATATTCAAGAGTAAAATTGGTGGAATTTTTCCAAAAGGCCAAAGGGCTGGCAATACACTCCATCAGAAGATATTTGGAAATTCTTGTAAGCAGATGATATCTTCATCTTGTCATAACGAACCCGTAGGCACACATTAATAGAAACAGAAAACACATCATGAACTAGGTCAAGTTCATCTGCAGCTATAGTAACAACAAGAACTGCGGCATGAAGGTTCGTTAATTCAATAGCAAAGTTGCATCTACATCAAGCCATCTGCAGCTATAGTAATAAAAAGAACTACGGCTTGAAAAGGTTCATCAATTCAATAACAAAGTTGCTTCTTTTAGTGCATATGCATGACACTAATAAAAAAAATCAATAACAAAGTTGCGTTATTAGAAGGATAATCAAAGTTACTATTAAAAGGAAAAACATGGACAAATTTATTCAATCATTGTTAAATGCCAATGCAGTAAGGCTTTATGGCTCTAGGAAAAGCTAAATAGATGGAGGTTCGATCACTTGCAAAACATAGAAAAACCAAATCAAAGTCGCTCATGAACTATGTTGCACGGATACTCCTATTTACGAGGCGTGCTGTATCGGACACGTGTCGGATACGGATACTCCTCCGATACGACACGGATACGTGTCGGATACGGCTTTGCCGTATCTAATTAAAATACTATTTAAATTTGACTGGACACGCGTATCGGATACGCGTGTCCTAGTAAAAAAAAACACGAAGCCGCAATTTACCCTATTCTTTTCGGCTTTCCACCGTTTCCGCTCAATATCCATATTCATTTATGCAGCTGAAACATTTCAAAGAGCTAGGTTTTTCGTTTCCACACAAGTGTTCATCTT
>NW_021319319.1:460384-511875 GCF_001605985.2 Dendrobium catenatum
TATATATATATATATATATAACATTAGTTAAAATTAATTATGATATAATATTTTTTTAATTAAATAAAGCATAATCGAGCTTCTTAAAGAGCATTTTCACGAACTCTAAACGATGTTGTTCGTGAACATAAACGAGTCGAACGTCAGGCTGTTCAAGATTGTTTATTTAGCTATCGAGTGTTGTCAAAGTTGTTCAAGCTTGTTCATTTACCTTATCAAACGAACATAAACGAGCTCTTATTGAGCCGAGCAACGAGTAGCTTGTCGAACGCTCGGTTCATTTGCAGCCCTATTGCGCATGCAAGAAAGAAATTGTGGTTGAAATCATCAAGTGAAGGAAACTATACGGTGTAGATTACTCCGCCATTAAGGAGAGGGTGTCTGCTATAATGATAGATTGTATTGGAATCCTAAGAAAGGGAGTAAGTTGTGGATGTTCGTTAGTTGGGTACCCACCAAAATAAAAAATCAGTTTTCTATTGATTTTAGTTAAATATATAATCTTGCTATTTACTTAATTGCATGTTTGAATGTCCTTATGGTAATTTGATACTTTCATAGCTTATATGTTATGGTTATCAAAAAGAGCTCTTTATTTGTGCTTAACCTTATCTTACATACACTTAGCATTATTTATCCTAGCAATCGCCATCTTTAATATATGGACACATGTACGGTTGCCGTGTACTTTGGCAGTTGATTATTTAAGAGACTCATAAGCTTGTATGGTTGAGCAAATCAATCAATTGTGCTCAATAGTATTATCACTCAAACAATATATCATGTTTTTGATTCAGGAAACTCTTCTTACACTTGCAGGTTGTTTAATTTGCTTACAAGATTTTGTGTTAGTATTCATGAGTGTGAATAATCTACATTGCCTAATATTTGGTCAACCACATACTAGCTTTGCACATATTATACATCTTGATTACAAGCACTTGTATTTTTGTATGGGAATATGTTTAGTTTAATTATTTGCACCGTGCACTTAATATTTGAATTTGAGCTGAAAAGAATTTAAAAAGAATTCTAGAGTAGCATTGCACACCCAATTCAACTCTGTTTTTGGTGTGCACAAACTCTACATCAACAAAAGCCCATCATCCATTCGGCATTGAGAATTAACCTTTTTCTACATTAAGCATAGTGTTTGTTTAAAGTTATATATTACGTATGTCTGTCAAGTGGTAAACCCTCCTGTGTACACTGCAACAATAAGAGCATCAATAACGACTATTCACCTTAAATCAGCACACGAAAAAAAAAAATTTATATACAATTTTACAAAATTTAAGTACATAACAAAAAACATTTGAATGCCTAGCTTGTGGAATTGGATGGATTTCACCGAAGAAGTTTAACTAAATTAACCCATGATGCAGGAAAGAATGCACAATATGCATGCAAGTTTAATCAAGGAAATATATTTCCATGAGAGTATGCAAAGTCATAAATGCAAGAAATATCTCATCACCTTAAAGAAATTTAAGCGGAATCACATCACATACCCATTATAATCCCTTGAGCTCCTCTGTAATAAGAGCTTGTCAACGTTCTGAATCTCTCCTGCCCAGCTGGAAGATAGAATTATGACTTTAAATGTTAAAAATTCAATAAAAAGAAATTAGAATAAAACTGATTTTGGCGTCATGAAACATTCTTTTATTTAATAAAAAATTAAAAGTTTATGTCACAATAAAAATCTGTTATTCACCGCAGAAGTAATAACAAAGCTATTATTCTTTTAGGGGATTACTTTATTTACACAGTTAGGAGAAGGCAGACCTACGATTTGTGATTCACAAAAGGGCCTTCCACGGTACTAATTTGAGATTTGGCTGGACAGTATGTTATTTGTTTCCAAATCAAAGAAGTCAGAGGCCACTTCAATTATTCCTCTAAAGTTCAAGAATGCTGTAATTCTAAAATGCTTCAAGAAATATGCCATTTACAGTCTAAGATAATCACAATTCTCAAGTTTAACGGATCAATTAAACAATATCATGCAGTTGCATGTATTCCATGGAGAGTTTAAGCAATTGTGCACCTTTATTGGATGAAAAGCAATCAATCAAACTTGCATCATAAAAAAAAAAACAAAAAAAACAAATTGTAGCAAATGTCAATAGTTGGAAAAAGGTCAAATTTTAAGCTTAAAAGACCTGACCAAATGTCTTTGTGATGCGAAACCAATAGGAATTGCAGGGAAATAATAAAATTATCGTAAGC
This sequence comes from Dendrobium catenatum, assembly GCF_001605985.2. NCBI lineage: Eukaryota > Viridiplantae > Streptophyta > Magnoliopsida > Asparagales > Orchidaceae > Dendrobium > Dendrobium catenatum. Next base: position 462,617 of record NW_021319319.1, read on the forward strand.
TTGCTACTGTAAGATTAATGAATCACAGGAATTAATTTGAGGAATTATCCATTGACATTTAGCTCTGGCATGCAATTACAATTTTACGAGAACAGGTCAATTTAAAACAATATCAAAAAATACAATAAAACTATATGTTCAGTAATAATAATCCACAGGTTAATATCAAGAGCTTTACACCTAGAGTTTCTTTTCTCACTCGCACTCTATGAAGGGCTTTAGTGGAGAGAGATCTTCAGCAAACCAAGCGATGCCACTAAGAAAGTTATGACGCCGATGATCTTGATCTATGGGAAGGTAGCCGGAGAAGGAGGCGCAAAAGAACGTCCGACGAGTTGCCACTGTCCAGGTGGTCGTTGTTCGTCGATCATCTCGGCTAGATGAAATAGAATGTAGTCGACGTACTCTTCAACAAAATCTTCAAACTCCCGGTCGGGATCGAAAGGCGACTGAAGAATATCAATTTGGCCTTGAGAATCGTACGCAAATTCGTGGTCGACTTCAGGATCGGCAATCCATGAACATGAGAGTATTCTTTGTTGTGAACCTTAGAGGAGCCGGCGGTTAGTGAAGGGAGAAAGGAGGAGGGGGCAGCGGATTGGGGGGTTCGGGTGGAGAAGAGGACGGCTAGGGTTAGGAGGGGATTGGGAGGTTTGGGTGGAGGAGGGGACAACTAGGGTTAGGAGGGCTTAGGTTCTTTTAGGTTACTTACCAAGGAAGGTAATTAATTAAACAAGTTAATGGAGGTGGAGGGAAATTAGAATTAAAATTCGAATTTCAAAATTAGGGCAAGGGCAAGGGCAAGGACTGGCGGCCTGCTTGGATGAGGGAGGGGATGGAGGGGAGATTCATGGTTTCCTAAAGCAGGGGGGGGGCTTAATGCAAGGGAAAGGAGGTGAGCCATGAGCCAAGGAATCTTTCGCCAACTGGTGGATGCTGCTTTGCCCACACCATGGGATTTCACCACTCAAGAACTCTCATGCTCAGGAGGAAATTAGAATTTTTGTTAATCAATCATTAAAAATAATACAAAGTCTAGGGCCTCTATATATAGGCCTCCACAATGAAGAAAACTCAAAGACAAATATGCTCTCCGAGCTACAACTCACCAAACTCCCTCATAGGGGTACAAAGGTCAACTAAAACAAATAATGAAAACAATACTAATACAAAAACATAAAATAACTCATAAATAGATGCTCCTGATTGTGGTCGTCGATCTGCGATGTCTTCTGTGATAGACGTGCTAGAACATTCCACTGATATCCTCATCATTCTCCCTGGTGGGAGAAAGCTCGACCCCGTCGAGTAGCTGTCTCGAGAGCTCTCGTACTAGAAGATCGGGGTCCAATCTCTGCAACTCTTCACGATCAATCCACATGTTCTCCGTTTCCGGTTTACCTGCCTATTGAACCAAATACCTTTGGCGCCCACCTTCTTTAGTGGAAATAATTTTGTCGTCCAGTATTTCTTCGATCTTCTCTGTATTAGGTAAATGAGGCAAATTGGAGAGTGGAGTTAGGCTAGGGTTCTCACTAGGTAGGTTTACACAAGACTCATGTAGTGGATTAGAAGGGTTAAACTCTGGTCTCTTAAAGGCTACTAGATCTTCAATATTGAAAGTAGGATTTATACTAAAATTTTCAGGAAGATCTAGCACATAAGCATTATTGTTTATTTTTGAGATTATTTAAAAGGCCCTGCACTCCTAGCATGAAACTTTTTAACGGATCCTTGAAGGAACCGCTCCGGACGAATCCGTACCATTACAAAATCTCCAACTTCAAATTCTTTAAATCTTTTCTTGCGATCAACATTAAGCTTATAGTTAGTGTTGCTTTGTTTAATTCTTTTATTAATTTTCTTATGCAATTCCAGGAGATGAGATGCAAATACATATGCGGACTCAGATGTTCTAACCTTAGGACACATAGGGATTAAATCTATAGGCTGTCTAGGTGACTCGTAGTACGATTAACAGAGTTGTTATAGGCAAATTCGGCAATAGTAAGTATAGAGTCCCAGTCCCGGATATTCTCTCCTACCGAGGTCCTTAACAGATTTCCTAGACTCCTATTCACAACTTCAATTTGTCCATTTGTTGGGGGGTGAAAGACGGTAGAGAATTGAAGTTTGGTCCCCATTTTGTGTCATAACATTTTCTAGAAATAACTTGTAAACTTAACATCTCTGTCTGACACAATGGTTTTAGGCAACCCATAGAGCCTAACAATTTCATCGAAATATAGTTTAACGATCCTTGAAGCATCGAAAATTTTGGAGCATGGGAGGAAATGTGTCATTTTAGAGACTCGGTCCACTACTACACACACAGAGTTATGTTTCCTAACAATCTTGGGTAACCCTAAAAAAAATCCATGTTAACATCCTGCCAAGGGCAGCTGGTACAGGGAGGGGTGTGTAGAGCCTGGTGTTTTGTTTCGGATGCTTAGCTAACTGGCACATGTGACATCTCTTTATCAGCTGGCTAACATCGCGCTTAAGACTAGGCCAGAAAAATCTTTGCTCAACCGCAGTGATGGTTTTAGTTTATCCAAAGTGTCTAGCTAAACCTTATGCGTGTAATTCTCAAATGATGAATTCTCTAAGTGAGGTGTTGGGGATATAGTCTTTGGGATTTAAATAGATATCCTTCTACCAAAAAGAAATCATCAATTATATGTTCACTTCCAATGGTCAACAATGCGAATGTCTCTTTGAAGTCAGGGCAATCCATTTAGTTTTCCTTAATCTGTTCAAATCCAATCACTTATGCCCTCATTTCTTTCGTTATCATTATCCGACGGCTTAAGGCGTCAATTGCCTTATTTTCAAATCCAACTTTGTGTCTGATTGTGTAAGTATAGTCTTAAAGGAATTCAACCCAACGACCATGTCGTGCATTGAGTCTCTTTTGGGAATTTATATATCGCAAGGCTTCGTGGTCAGAAAAGATAACAACTTCTTGTGGGAGTAGGTAATGTCTCCAATACCTAAGGGATTGGATGATAGCGTAAAATTCTTTATCGTGGGTAGAATATCGCTTCCTAATATCGTTCAACTTTTCACTAAAGTAAGCCATAGGGTGGCCTTCTTGGGACAAGACGCCACCAATGCCAATACCTGAAGCGTCACAGGTAACTTCAAAAACTTTAGAAAATCAATCAGACGCATGACCGGGGCTTCTACCATTTTCTTCTTGATTTCATTAAAAGCTCTAGAGGCAGCTAGGGTCCATGGAAATTCTCCCTTTTTGAGACAGTTCGTTATAGGGGCTAATATGGTGCTAAAGTCTGAATAAACGTCCAATAAAACGTGGCATGTCCATGAAAACTCCAAACATCTCTAATGTTTTTAGGTTCGGGCCACTCATTAATTGCTCGCACCTTTTCGGGATCAGTAGAAATTCCTTGAGAAGATATAATAGATCCAAGAAAAGTAACATTATCTATGAGAAACATACATTTCTTAGGATTAGCATATAGTTGTTCATTCATCAAAACCTCACAGACTTGTTTTAAATGATTTAGATGTTGATCCACCGAATTACTATAGATCAAAATGTCATCAAAGTTGACTACTACAAATTTTCTTAGGAAGAGTCTGAGGACCGGTGTCATAACTCTCATAAACGTACTTGGTGCGTTACTCAGACCAAAAGGAATAACCATCCATTCGTATAACCCATCCTTAGTTTTAAAAACAGTTTTTCATTCGTCTCCCGAACGGATCCTAATATGGTGATAACCGCTCTTAAGGTTAATTTTAAAAAATAGGGTGGCTCCGATCATCATATCTAACATGTCATGTAGACAAGGAATGGGGAAATGATATTTGACCATGATTTTGTTGATAGCGCGGCTATCAACACACATCCTCCACGAGCCATCCTTCTTGGAGTTTAAGAGGACGGGGACAATGCAAGAGCTAAGTCTTTCCTTAATAAAACCACGCTGCAGAAGTTCATCTACATATCTCTTAAATTCAGCATGCTCCGTAGGGTTCATGCGATAATGAGGTAGGTTTGGAAGGGAAGCTCCAGGTACTAAATCGATGACGTGTTGTATGTCCCTTAGAGGTGGGAGTTGGTTGGGTAAATCTTTTGGAAAAACGTCAGCAAAGGTTTCAAGGAGAGGCTTAACCTTTACTAGGATAAGTTCTTCCAGGTCCGCGTTTACTTCCCAAGCTACTAAGGCGTAAAGGGGTGAACCTAACACTAATTTAGTATCCAAGTCTTTAGCAGTCAATAGGTTTAGGCCTGTGCTGGGTTTAAGGAGAGTGGGTTTTACGTCCTCCTTGGTAGACTTGGGTTGGGAGGGTAAGAGCTTAATCTTCTTACCATCGTGCTCGAACACACAGGTGTTAGATCTCCCATAGCTATGAACTTCATTATCGAACAACCAGGGACGTCCAAGGATGATCTGACCAACATCCATGGTTAACACATCGCACCATATCTTTTCCTTGTATCCCACGAATTCAATGGGGATAAGACACTTTTATTTTACTTCCAAGGCGGTCCAGTTGATCCAAACGACTTTGTAGGGGTTTTGGTGCGGAGTGTTTTTCATGTGAAGCTAAGAGATCATAGCAGACGAAATAAAGTTAATACAACTTCCACTATCGATGATAACCTTACAGTTCTTATCGCCGATTTTGGTGAAAGTATGGAAGATGGAAGTTCTATCCCAATTGTCACTCAGTTGGTTGTGATAAGGCACACTTAACAACTTGCAGATCTAAGTGATCAATCTTTTGCAGGCAGTGGATCATGGCGGTGTCTTCATCACAAAAAAAGTCTTCATCATCATCGATGTGATGAACTAGTTTAGTGTCAGGCTCATCTTCCTCATCGATAACTTCTTCAATTATGGTTACCTTATAGGGGCTAGAACATTGAGAGGAAATGTGTCCGTACCCATGATACCTGAAGCATTTGGTTCCCGCAGGGGTTTTGGGTGTCTCACGTTCAGGGGTTTTAATTTTAAATTCAGAACGGGGTTGGAATTGTCTAACAGTGGGTTGACCAATCATGGGACCAGGTGATTTGTTTTAGGGTTGGCTGGAGGAAGGTTTAAAAGGGTTAGCGTGGAATTTTTGGCCTTTCGAATGGACATAGTTCTTAGATTCTTCCAGGTCTAGCACAAGACTACAAGTGGCCTCTAAGGTGGTAATTCCTCTAGCAAAGAGTTCATTTCGAAGGTTTTCCCTAAGTCCTGCTTTAAACATGGACATAAGTTGGGCAGGGGTGGTAGTTTCCTCGCCACTATAGTGAATCATGATGTCATTAAAAGTATAGATGTAGTCCTTCACAAGTTTACTATCCTGGGTTAATCTATTCAAACGATCTAAAAGTCTGGGGTAGTAGGAAGGGGAAGATACTTTTGCTTGAGCTCTTATTTCATAGTCCTCCAATCAGTGATAGGGTATTCTCATGTTTCACGCATATGTTCAAGGTTAGTCCAGTACTAACTAGCCCTACCAGTCAACTTCATTTCAACAAATCTAACTTTTCTCTCTTCCGAAATGTTGTACCACCTAAAGTAGCTATCCATTTCTTTTAGCCAATCCAAGAAAACTTGTGGGTCAAGGGTGCCATCAAAGGAAAGGGCATCGATTCGGATGTTCTTGAGTAACTGAGCATCGTTATCTCTCCAAATCGGATCATGTCCTACAGGTTCCTGATTAGGTCTATGGTTTTGACAGTTTGGGTCTCGAGGTGGTGCATATTCAGCTCGAAGTTCTTCGGCATACGGGGACGGAGGTCTAGGAGTATACATCGTATGGTTTCCTAACCGTTCAATGTGGTCTAGACGGTCTCCAGTTTGTCGTCTAAAGTCTGCTAACTTGCCTTGAGTTTCTCTAATTTGTTGGGTCACAGTACCTAACTGACTTACGATCAAGTCTAAAGTATGTTAAATTTGTTCCGGGTCCATTAGGATACACTAGGTGACGCTTAGGGATGTTAAGGAATAGGGGGGGCAGCACCTAAACCTATATGCTAACACTCCTAAAGCTCACTAAATGATGCATAAATTGTATGGGCAGCAAACAAGCAATGTGTTACTTCAAATGAATGCTATGTTACACAACTAAGTAAACTCAAATATGGCTATTTAGAACTCTAAGATGACACCTAGCACATGCAAGTTGAGCAAATCTAACTCTGATACGAAGATAATGCGAAACAAACAGGAATTGCAAGGAAATAATAAAATTATTGTAAGCTTGCTACTGTAAGATTAATGAATCATAGGAATTAATTTTAGGAATTATCCATTGACATTTAGCTCTGGCATACAGTTACAATTTTAGGAGAACAGTTCAATTTAAAACAATATTAGAAAATACAATAAAACTAGATGTTCTGTAATAATAATCCAAGGCTAATATCAAGAGCTTTTTCACCTAGAGTTTCCTTTCTAACTCGTACTATATGAATGGCTTTAGCGGAGAGAGATCTTCAGCAAACCAAGCGATGCCACTAAGAAAGTTTCGACGCTGACCGTCTTGATCCACGGGAAGGTAGCCGGAGAAGGAGGCACAAAAGGATGTCCGACGAGTTGTCATTATCCAGGTGGTCGTACGTCGATCGTCCCCGCTAGATGAAATAGAATGCGTTTGACGTAGTCTTCGACAGAATCTTCAAACTCCCAATCGGGATCAAAGAAAGGCGACTAAAGGATATCAATTTGGCCTTGAGAATCGTACGCAAATCCGTGGTCGACTTCAGGATCGGCCATCCATGAACATGAGAGTATTCTTTGTTGTGAACCTTGGAGGAGCCGGCGGTTAGTGAAGGGAGAAAGGAGGAGGGGGCGGCAGATTGGGGGGGTTCGGGTGGAAGAGGGGACGACTAGGGTTAGGAGGGGATTGGGGGGTTCAGGTGGAGGAGGGTACGGCTAGGGTAGGAGGGCTTAGATTCTTTTAGGTTAATTACCAAGGAAGGCAATTAATTAAGCGAATTAATGGAGGTGGAGGAAAATTAGAATTCAAAATCAAATTCCAAAATTAGGGCAAGGGGAAGGGCCAACGGCATGCTTGGAGGGAGGGGATTGAGGGGGAATTTGTGGTTTCCTAAAGTATGAGTCTAATTTAGGAATAGGTTAATCCAATCAAATCTAATTTAAAAAAAAAATTAGATCCAATTAGGAGACTTTCCTATTTTAGGTTTGGTTAATTTAGGAAATAATTCGAAATTCAAATTTGAATTTCAAATTTAATTACTTCGTTCCTAAATCAATTGGGACAATTTAGGTGACCACTAATGATGATTGAAGTCATCATTAAGAGGGGCAAGGGGAGTTGGGGCCGGCGGTGGGCATGGGGAAGAGGGTGGGCCGATCGATTGTGGGGCTTGGCCGACGGCTAAGGTGGGGGAAGGGGATGGGAAGCTACGGCAAGGACTGTTTGGAGGATGGTCGGCGGTTGGGGCAAGGGGAAGGGGTGCTCGGCAGTTGAGGCAAAGTGAAGGGGGCCGGTGGCTTAATGCAAGGGAAAGGAGGTGAGCCACAAGCCGGAGATTCTTCCGCCGACTGATGGATGTTGCTTTGCCCACACGTTGGGACTTCACCACTTAAGAACTCTCAAGCTCAGGAGATAATCAGAAATTTTATTAATCAATCATTAAAAAATAATACAAAGTCTAGGGCCTCTATATATATGCCACCACAACGAAGAAAACTCAAAGACACATATGCCTTTCGGGCTACAACTCACTAAACTCCATCATAGGGGTACAAAGGTCAACTAAAATAAATAAAAAATATAATACTAATACAATAACATAAAATAACTCATAAATAGATTCTCTTGATCGTGGCCGTCAATTTGCGATGTCTCCTGTGAAAGACGCGCTGGAACCTTCCACTGATGTCCTCATCGCTTTGTTTCTTGATAGATTTGCAATGAAATGCCTTTATCTTCTTGACCATGCGGTGACTTGCATAGAAACCTCCAATGCAAGCTATCCTTATCATCTTTCCCTCTTCTCTCTCTCTCAAATGCAAGGGCATCCATCCTAATCTCTCTCCCTCTCCCTATTTCTAAGCTGTCTCTCTAATTGAATATACAACATCTTTCTTCATACAGAAAGATCCCTTAAATAGAGTAGTAAGGGGAATTTCCATCACATGTTCCAAAATTTCTTATTGTTTCCATACATCATTAATGACATAAATACAAATAAACTCCCTTGAAATAACACACGCAACGCATGAAATAAAAAAGTGACATAAAAGAAACATGAAAGAACCATCATTAACTAAGCAAAATCTAATCAGGCCTAAATTGAGTTGGGGCAATGATGAGGATGGGTTCATCTATGTTCTAGTTCATAACCCCTCATGATCAGTAAAAGCTCCTTTCTAAGGAGTTAAAGCAATGGTAGTCTTGCATAACAGTTGGGACACAATGATACAACTTATTGAGCGGAATCCATAAATCTTTCTCAAATGATGATATTGTCATACAATGAAATAGCATTGCTAATAGATAGAAAAAAATGTGAGCACATTAGTGAGGATTTGCTCAAATGCAACTATAGAAAAAAAAAAAAGGAAAGCGCAAAACGGGATGGGATATTCAGTTGCACTTATAGCGACTCAGCTTATAGACAATACCTAGCAATATAGGAGAAAGATCTTCTATACCGAGCAATATAGGAAAAAAATACTCTATGCTGCAAACATGTCTAATATTAAAATCATAAAGATGTTCAATTAAATAAGTACAAAACTCATTTTCCAATAAATTTTGTAAGGGATAGAAAATATTGCAGGGAGCTTTTTAAATGTATTTTGGATGTCGTGTTTAGGATGAATGTGCATAAGAATATAATCTCCTTAATTGAGCTCTAGAGCACTTCTGAGAGTGTATGCTAATACTTTGTACTTGTCATTGTGCTTGGCAATATGCAATCTAAAATTAGCATGAGTTTTATGCATGTGTTCAACAAATAATTCAAAACCACTAGCGGTACTTTGGGAAGTGATCTGTCAAGCATGGAAATCAGACAATTAACGGTCAGTTTGGATTCTTGTTGGATACAAGAAACAACAGTTTTATTAAAGTGAAAAGAACCGTGCAATTACCAAAGGGATGAAGAATTATCCTTCTTTTTGTTGAGCTCCCTTTCTCTCTAGAATATCTCTCAAAGCTCTATCTCTCTAAAGATATTTTTCATCCACGCCACCGCAACCCTCTACCCTCTACCCTCTACCCTCTACCCTCTACCCTCTGCGTACCTACCATACCGCCTTTACATATGAGGAGAGCGTCAATTACAAAATAGACGGGAAATCTATTATAAGATATCAAGTATTCAATCCAAAGTTACATATGAAAAGGCGATACCAACTCGGATAATTGACGATTAGGTTGGCAGTTGAATTGCAAGTACATAAGAATCCTGCCTTTCATAAACCAACCTATTCTAAAACTGATTGGAGAAATAAGAGGAAATGTAGGAAAAATGAAGTAAGAGATGTTTGCCAAAGGTAACTCCTGTTAAATTCTAAAGGACCGGTCTAGCCGGCCCAGCAAAAGGGCCGACTCATTATTTACACTAGGCTTCCGCCTGCTGTTCCACCCAAGATGGGTTCTGCCCTCCTTGGCGTGGGGTTCATAGCCTAAGTAGAGAGAGGATGGGGTGTTTAGGAGGGAAATTTTGAATTAGGAGGGCCGTTTAGTCTTTTGGGGAGATTATTTTGCAAGCTTTAAGTAGAATGTTTGCATTAGGGTTAGGGTTATTTGGAGATTGTGCTGGTTTCAGTTAGTGCTTGGCGTTCTAGGGATCTAGAAGCGTCTAGAGATTAGCGAGAGATAGATCCTCCTCTCGAATTGAGGATCAATTGTTTGTATCTTGTGTTTTTACTTCTCTACTTCATCAATTGCAAGAGTTTTTCTCTGTTATTTCTCTTAAATTCATCTTGGAGATTGTTTTTGAGGCACTAAAATTCAATTTTGGCCAAAGAAAACTCGAATTCTGCTGTGTTTCCTATGAAATTCACCCTTGAGGCAATGGTCAGTTGACATTTGAGTTTTGCTTTGAAGTGGGTATTAAGAAAATCAACCATTAATCTTAATTGTTATATTAAATATCCTTGAAAGGAACACATGGTAGAAGTAGATATATTATTCCTGTACACAACGTACAGACTAAAATTTTATTGTTATATTAAAAGGACGCAACGAACCAAATTGAAGCTGGCTTTTCCTCTCTGTGTGTGTCAAATTCGCTCATTGGTACAGTACTAAATTAGCAAAGCCAAGGAAATCAGGTCAGTTCTCGGTTATACCCATAGGAAAGCAAAATTTGCCTAATGTTACATTATTTATGCAAGATTATGTTTTCAGGTCATTTTGTCATTTAACAATAAACAAATCCTTTACCTCCACCAAAATCCATAATGCAATAAAAACAACGTGAAAGGAATGCAGAAATCAAAAACAAAAAATTCATAGCTTCTAAAGCACCAAATTTTGTGTGGATATAAATAAATCCAGTGGATTAAAACAACACAAAGCTATGCAAAGTTAAATACCTGTGTCCCAGATAGCTAATTTCAACTTTTTTCCCCCTATTGTAACCATCTTTACCTTGAAATCAACACCTACAAAGAAATATGTTAAGAAAATATAGACAATGAAAACAAAGATAAAATACATCACCATAGAGATTGCAAAATTTCTCATTAGTTTGCGAAGAGTAAGAAAATAGTAACTGCATTTATATCTAAAATTGGTAACACCTTAACTAAATATGGCTCTAAAAACTGGTCAGAACATTATCTGTCAATCTGTCAGCATTTTCACCTGACATTTTGCATAGAGAGTAACAGTGTCAAGAAAATAAACTATTTTGCAAAGCACAAATATTTTGCAACTTTAGATATGGAAGAGTATAGATGAACTCGGTTTTCCAAGCACTCCACATGATTTATAAACAAAACTGCTAAGATTGCACGGCCCTACGGTTGGTAAAAGCCAAGCAACCAATGTGATTGGCCAATTCAAGGAAAATTATATTCTTTCATATGACAGTGGAATTACATTGTTTAGGTTTTGAAATACAATACTGGCAAAGAAGATTATTTAGTTTGAAATTGATACCAAGATTCGCATAAGTAGTCTCACATACTTCTTCGCAAGTTAAAAAATCTTTAGAAATTAACTACCAAAAAGCCTATCAACTTAAAATTTTGACACAGTTTGATTAAAGGATGTTTTTTGTCAGAAATAAAGAACAAAACTTGTAAATGCTAAAGTACCCAATTGGTTCCATAAGTTCAGCTCGTGTACCTCATTTGCTAATTGCTATTTGTATGAAGCCATCAAAACAATTTCATAGAAAATCTTCAAATTTGCATTCAATCTAATGCAAAATTTTTCAAATAGATTATAAAGACATATTTGGAATTTTGGATTATAACTAGAATCTGCCATCATCACCACTACAAATCCACTCTCCCAACCCAACCCTATGCCACTGCAACGGTACAACTGTACAAAGCCACCATTGTAGGTGTGGGTAGGGATAAAATTCTACCATATGGGACATAAAAGTACAAAAGTAGACCTTTGATTCAGAAATATATTATCAGGTTCCTACAACTGTCACTCATGATCAGAGATGGCTAATTTACATAAGTCAATAATAGAAAAGATTTAAGGCATAAATAAAAGGGATGATATGGAGCAAAAAAGAGCATTGTATAGGAAAAAAAAAAAAAATAAGTGGGCATAACAGATGGGCCAGGTTAGCTCTTAAACAAGGACTTGACATTGTTTGATTAAAACTAAAAATATGGCAAAACAAATTAAGATCAAGAAATTCATCATTGATCTGAAAACTCAGTGCAGGACAAATGCAGTATGCATGGTATTACCAAACAAGAACAAATTGCATGCATTGAAACATGGATAAAGAAGTGAAAAATAACCAATTCATAAATATCTATTCATCTTAGCAGCGTCCCATGCCAAGTCTTTGTTGGACATCTTTAAATCGTCATGGGAACAGGAAACCTTTTACAAAGTATTGGCATAAGCAAAAGTAGGAGAAACATGCTAACCATGCTAAGATAATAGACAAACAAATTTGCAGATGTAATGCATGAAACGCCAATGGTTAAACTCTTTTCAAACACAAAAGCTGAAGTTTGTAGTACATGTACCATAGCAAGACCAAATTTAGGCATGACACCCAAATGGTAAAATGCAAATTCAACCTAAAAGCTTAAGTTTGTATTGAAGGACGAACACTTGTATATCTACACCAACATATCTTCAAGTATCGGGAGACCATACCAAATACTTTTATATGTCTTAACGAGTTTCTCCTAACTTATGATGTCTCAAAATCCTCCAACAGTAACCTCAAGTTGAAAAACTTCCAAAAAATCAAGTTGAGAGGTCAAATGCTAAAATGACCAAAAAGCTCACTCCGGCATACCTTCCACAGTGAATTATGCAAGTCATTAAAATTACTCCACCACAAGAAGCCCAATAAGGAGGCCAAATGCAAGTCACTCAAGCTGAAACAAACATAAAATCTAATACTCCTTAGATAGTGTGAACCAAATGAAATCAAAGTTGTGCTTGATAAACTATTAGTAAAAACTATTTTTAGACCAAAATCTTAAAGTTCAATTGATACAATACCAATAACAACAACAAGTTTTTATCCCACAACGTGAGGTAGATAACATGAATCATTTTTTCTCCATTATATCCTATTAAGAGAGAACAATACATCTACATCATTGCATGTTCAATCCGATGACAAAATAAACTCCACACCTTATGTTCCTTAAGTACATCATAAAATAAACTTCTAGGCATGGCTTAATCTAGCTAATAATCCATATATTCTAATATGGCAAGCTTTAAATTTTATGGTTTTACATTTTGTTTAGAGATAAAATGATGCTCATATAAAACTATCAAGTACAATTATATGAAAATTTCTATAACCTAATAAGCCAAATTATTTATAGGAAAACCATTTAAAAGTAACTAAAGTTATTTAACAATGGAAGACTTATAAGTATAAATATTTTTTTTCTAATTGATAATTGGAATTCAGATTTGCCAATAATAGATAATAATTTTTTTACCTTTTAAGTGTATCTAATGAAAACTGGATACCTCAAAAGGCACTAATGCTTCGTTTGGGACGGCTTTCTTATTGCTTCTTAAAAAAGTTAAAATTTTAAATTTTTTGTACTTAAAAACCGCTTTAAGAAGAAGAAAGAAAGCCGTCCCAAATGAAGCCTACGTGTGTACAAGAGCACTTTACTAACTTCTAGGATTCCAGACACCAAAGGTTTATGTATACAACCAATGGAAACAAAGGTAAACAAAATTTGGAGGACCCAAACAAAAAATAAGAGGCCATCTACAAAAGCAGCAAATGAGCAGGGTACCATTCAGAAGGTTACATAATTGATTGAAGGGCTAAAGCATTCTTCAACAGGTTCTATCCTCTCTGCATTGCAACAACCAGGTTATACTGGTTACAAGCTCAACCATGTAAAGTCCGATTGCACCACAAGACTTAAAACATTTGAATACTAAATATGTTTTACCTATTAGTTATCATTTTAATTTGCTATAACTGCACGGTTGCAAAGCTATTTCCTTTTCCAGCAATGTTGTGGTAAATAAATGGTGATATAATTCACTATTAGTATGCCTGCCCAAATGTTGATGGATTTAAAAGAGACACAAGTGCCACACAACATAAAAAAATAAAGCATTAATGCATGAGCAGAGAAGCTCCAAGATTTATTCTGTCTTAAAAATCCTCCACAGAAGTTATACTCATTTCAGAAGAAACGATTTATGCTACACACCAATGGTAGGGGATAGATCTTCAAAGGAGTCTGATGTGAATCTCAATAGGAGGCTGCTCTTCCCTACTCCAGAATCCCCAATCATGAGGAGCTTGAACAAGTAATCAAACTCTGGTTGGCTTGAAGGAGATGGATCCATCGAATTGTTCCTGCGGGGCTAAGAAACAGAAATCATTAGGGGAAATAAGCATGAATAATAAAAATAGAGTGAAAAACTAGTAAATTATACAATTTTTGTCATGGACAACCTAGAAAAATAACGTACTAGTAAGATACGAGTTTGCTTCAGAAACCTGCGAGGGGTGCACGGTAAACAACTCCAACGAAGTCGATTCGGGAGACGAAAGTGTAGAAAGGGAAAAGTGAACAGTCGATAAGGAAAGGTGATGGTCGGGATTGATGAAGCGGTGGCGGTGGACCTTATTTTTCCGTCAACAAATGAAAACATGACGTTAGACGTTCCTTTTGTTAGACACCTCGCAAATGAAAATAAAAAATAAATATTTTAATTTTTTATTTATAATATTGTAGGATTCATATCATATTATACTATCACTTCAAATATTAATTAATTAAAATTAGAGGAATAAATTTGAGTTATAATTAATATTACAGGGCGATCAAATTTTTTCATATGCTCTGAAGTCAAATTCAACTTATTTAAAATAGGTAAATTTGAAATTTAAAAATTATATTGTTCGTATTGTATGATCATTAACTAATATTGCATAATTTATGTCTATGGATTAAAGATTCAAATTAGATCTATATTAATTGTAGATCATGATGTAAGATCATGTATTAGAAAGTATGATCGATGGGTTATTTGAACTAATCGTACTTGATGATTTATATTCTTACGGGATAACTTATGACGGTATTGAACTAACCGTACTGTATAATCCAAAAATTGTATTGTACGATCTAACTCGACAAAACTAAAATTAAGATTTTTTGAAACTATATATATATATATATATAATTTTTTTGGGGGGAAAATAGGGGCAAAATATGCCCAATTCTATTTCAAAAATGAAAGGTTACAAAAATTACAAATGAATAGTAAGAAAAAAACAAAGAAAAACTTACAAATTCACACTAGAATATAAACAAGAATATAAAAAACTACTAAAGATAGGAGAAAAGAAAAAAGAAGCAAAAGCTCCTTGAAAGACAAATGATCTCTGCCAAACAGTAGAACCCAAACAACCAAAAAAGAAAGAAGAACACTCCAATAATGAAAAAGCATTCCCAAACAAAGGATGCATTAACAAAGAATCTCCAGACAAGCTGCTCCTCAATAGAAGGTACCACAAGATACAAAATACAAAACCAACTACCAACATAGAGATCCCAAGTGCTTGCAAAAGCACTGAAGAGAGCAGGTTGACAATCCAAATTCTCAACAAAATCAAGAGTAAATCTAGCAGAACTCAAACCAATGAACCTTCAAGATGTCTCCCAGCATCCTAAATAATCAACCATCATATACCAACAGCTCCAACAAAGTTACTCCAATATACAACCATGCACAAAAAAAAAAGCAAGTAACATTGCCCGAAAAACCAAACAAGAAAAACTCGAAAACCAAAAGAAAATAAAAAATAAACTTTAGCCATCCAAGGTTTTTAGAAAAACTTGGTTGCCAAAGAATAAAACCAACAAAAACCACAAAGGAGAAACCCAAAAAACAGAAAAATCTCCAACCACAAAAAAAATAAAACAAACCCCTACACTACATCAACACTAGAATCACTGAAACTAATAAAGCAAATAGCACAACAACAAAAAGTTACCATAACCTACAGAAGCACCCAACAGCCACAAGAACACATGAACAAATCCAGAAAAACAAAAACAAAATCAATGCAAAAAACCTATAAGAGAATTATAAGACTTCCAAGAAGAAATCTTAAAAGAAATATTAAAAATAATAGTTTTGCACAGCAAAACAGAATTAGTAAAAACATTCACAAACTTTCTCGCATTTCTCTCTTTCCAAATGAAGTAAAACAGAACAACAAACAAAAATTAAATATAAATTCTTAAAAATAAAATAAATATTAAGAGAAGAAATATAATCCAATAACTGCTCCAAATTAGGCCTAAAAAGGAAAAAAAAATTACATGAGCTAAACAACCAGAAATAATATTGAAAGAATAATCGCATTAAAAAAAGAGATGATTATAACTTTCATCATCTTTCAAACAAAGGATACAAGTAGTAGAAACGTTCAGATTTCTCTTAACCAGATTATCTGTCGTTTTGAACCCCTTCAAAATTGCCAACCAAGCATAACATGAGAACCTCAGAGCACATCTCTTATGCTAAATAAGTTTATACCAATCCACTTTATTTATATTATCATAGTAACTTGTATGAAACATCATAAAAGAAGGAATAAGAATATTATTCCAAGAAATATTAGAAACTTGAGATTCAGTAATAGCAACATGACATATAATAGAAGTAATAGTCGACACCAAACAGAGAGGATAAGACCAGTAGTTATGCGAAATCCAATCTCCTAGCTTCCCATTAAGTAAATCAATTGACAAACTAATCCTTTCAAGAAAAAGCAATCTCATGAATCTCCCCATTCACCAAGGATCCTAATATAAAAAAAGAGTACTGTTGAGAGAAATATTAGAATGAATTTTACTTCTAATTTCCCTTGCAATAAAATTAATATTCTTCCAGAACCGAGAAATAGAAAATGAGCAAGGTTTCCAAAATAATTACACTTAAACTTCATTCGAATAGCAGAGGTCCCATATCATTAATAATTCTTTAAATAAGAGAACAGTTATAAGAAAAATTGAGCACTCCAGGATCAAAAATACCAAGTCCACCAGCTTCTCTAGGCTTACAAACTTTATCCTAAGCAAAGATATGAATCTTATTACTTGTAGGATCACCATGAAATAGAAAATTAGAGCACTAATGAATTTAAAACAGTATTTAGGCATAGCAATGCCTCTAATCCAATAAGAAATAACATTAGAAATAATAAAATTAAGGAATTGAACCCTACCAGCAAAAGATAACAATTTAGCTTTCCAACCTTCTAAAAGAACCATAATACACCTAAAAAAAGGTTAAAAATAAAAAAATTTAAGATTCCTACAAAAAAGAGGTAAACCCAAATATTTTAAAGGATAAGAAGAGATCCTAATACCAAGAATAAAGCTAATAGCAGCTTCTAAATTACAATCTTTAGAAATAACAAGAGAATTTTTTTGTCAAATTAATAAACAAACCTGTGACCGAAGAGAAGTAACTTAAAATATTATTAAGATTACAAGCATTATCTAAAGTAGCTTTCCCAAAAATGAGCAGATCATCCGCATAAAGAAGATGGGACAGAGAGTTATTTCCATCCTTAATCCCCTCAAAGCACTTAGTAAGAGAGCAATCATCTAATAGATTTGATAAAGCATCCATAACAATACATAAGAGATAAGTGAAAGTTTGTTAGGGATGTTAAGCCCTTATGAACTAGCCCAAGGCTAACCTAGAGGGGGGGGGGAAGTTGAATTAGTATTTAAAAAAATCTTTCAATCATAAATACAAACTCAAACCAAACCAAACCTAGAGGGGGGGGGGGGGAGTTGAATTAGTATTTAAAAAAATCTTTCAATCATAAATACAAACTCAAACCAAACCAAAATTCACCACAAAGAAATTTAAAGTGCGGAAATTAAATACGAAAAAATAGTAATAAAGAACAGAAAAAATTTATAGTAGTTCGGTCAACTCGACCTACGTCCACTCCTAGGAGGCGCCCTCCGAGTATTGCAATAAACTCAGTGACTCTCCTTTTGCTCCTACAGCAAGGAGGAGAAACCTTTACAAAACCTCCTTTCCACCGACACCGGTGAGGCAAAGAACCTGACTCCTTTTGCTTCCTCCTAAAGCAGGTAGAGAACCTTGATCGATTGATGAAGTGGACCTCTCTTGAACCTCCAAGAACAAGGGATGATGATCATAGAAGATGACTTGGATCCTTGCTTGGAGCAACCTTTATGAAACCCCTCACAAACTCCCCCTCACAAGATCCTCTCTCTCTCCCTTTCTCTCCCTCTCATATAGGCTCTCTCAGGTCAAGACAATAGCAAAAGTTGATCTCTTGGGTAGAACAAGAGGTCTTAAATAAAAGAGCTTTAGAATATCTCTTAATTTCAACAAACCGACATTATCATATAGGATGATATAAATATTATCCTGTATAATTAGTAAAAATTAAGCTTAATCAGCAAGGATGAGTTGGGATGACTATAAGGTTTTTGTTTATATCGTTCAGGATGATAGGATATCATCCTGTACGATTAGTACAAGTCGGTGAATATCATCTAGAACATCGCCCTGAATGGATGTCTAGATGATGGAAAAATAACATGATCGTCCAAGTCGATCTCGCGATCATCCCGGACGATTAGTTTAATTCAGTGCATATCGTCCAGGGCATCACCCTTAATAGAAGATGGCCGATATTTGATCATCCATGAATAATTAAGGTTTTTGAACTGATTGTCCCGGCCAATCCTGAAATCGTCCAGGATGATATGATCGAGCAATCAAACCTTAATTGCTTTCCTTAATTACCAGATTAATTTAGACATAATTATACTGCATCGTTTAAGATGATATCCTAGATGATGTCTAAAAATAAAAGCTACCTAAATAGATATGGTGGTTGATTCTTTCTGATTTGAGCCTATCGTCCTGGCCGATAAAAAAATTGTCTAGGACAATGCGCTTAATGATGGCTGCCTTAACCAGGATACCCTAATTAGGGTTTTTGTTTTTAACTGATCGTCTAGGCCGATTTATGGATAGTCCCGGACGATGTGACCCAAAATAGTAAACTCTAAAAATAGTCAAAAAATTTCCCTTAAGTGTGTGTGTGCAATGTTACTTAGCATCAGAAACCATATTTTTTACAATTGACTCAAGAAAAGAAAAAGATTATAAACTGACTCAGACCTAGTCTACCCAATCTTGAGCTAGTTCAAATTACAGTTTTGATTTTGTGGACCTAAAAAGTTAGTAGGCAAGGAAGTTGTAGAGAAGTAGAAGTATTTTCTATCAGATTCAAAATAATAAGGAGAAAGTGGGCAACCTTACATAAGACTCGAAGAAGAATTAAAATACTTATGCATAGAACAATTAAGAATAACAAAAAAATACACATATTATATGCAACCTTTAATAAAAAAATGAAAATATTGGGAAATCCTTTTTGAGCCAGCCTAGAAATTAAAAAATCTCTAGACAATGAGTCAAAAGCCTTATGAATATCTAATTTAGCCCAAAAAATATTACTGGTGGAACAATTAAACTCTCTAAGAAGTTCAGTAGTAATAATGAAGTTATCCGTGGAAATCCTCTTCTTAATAAAACCTGATTGGCTTTTATGAACAATGTGTAGCATAACACAATGAAATCTGTTCACCCAAATCTTAGCCACAATTTTATTAAAAAAACAGTATATAATGATATAGGCCTGAAATCCATCACATCAACGGCATGACTCTTTTTAGGAATCAGAGCTATTACTGTAATTTTAGCTGCTCTAGGCACATTATAAGTTTTGAAATAGTAAAGTACAACCTTACACAAATCATTACCAACAATATTCCAAGAGTTTTTAAAGAATTCAAAGGTATAACCATCAGGCCCTAGAGTAGAAGAATTCAGCCCATTAAAAACAACTTTTTTTAATTTCTTCTACTGTAACCAGAAGAACAAAAGCATCTTTTAAACATTCTGGAATGACATTACCAGCCATAATTTTGAATGAAGTTGCATTAACAAGAATAGGAGAATTAAAGATATTCTTAAAATGACACTAAAAATATTACTAATTTCCAAATAATCTGTGGCAATCTCATGAGTCAAAGAAATACCATGAATCTTATTAGGGCTTTGTCTGCACTTCATATTAGAATATAAAAAACCAAGATCATCTTCTTCATAAGACAACCATGTTTGTTTAGCTCTTTGTGAAATCCAAGAAGACATATAAGTCAGATTCTCTTTAAGAAGTGAATTAGTATTAGTAAAAGCCAAATTCAGATTATGACTAAGCAAATCCCTTAGTAACTAGCCACAAATCTCTTTTTTGCTTAGCTTTAAGCATCTTGAAATAAAAAGAAAAATGTTTAGAAGAAGCACAATCTTATTTTTTAATCAAACCTTTTAGCATACGGAGCTTACCAAAAAGATTATTAATGGGATGACCAACATAAGGTTTGGAAAACACCTCAATAAGCAAATTCTAAAACTCCACTTTCTTGCACCAAAAATTGTTAAAAAGAAATATAGAACAAGTGGAGAGTCTATTATTTTACAAACAATAAGCGGAGAATGGTCCGAGCAATTTGGAGTATCAACAATATAATAAGAAGAATAATAATAATTTAACCAAGCATTATTAACAAGAACCCTATCTAACTTGATATGGATAGTGTTATTACATTGCTAATTAAACTAAGTATAAAAAAAACCAATAGACGAAAGCTAAAGTCCAGAATAAAAAATACAATTATTGAAATCTCATAAACTACTAGAAGAAAAAGAATTCCCACTAGATTTTTTCCTTATTAGACTGATAGCAGTTAAAATCCCCCATCAAAATCCAAGGAAAAGCAATATTAGTAGAAAGGTTAGAAATATCCCTCCAAAGATTAACCCTATCTGAAACTGAATTGGAAGCATAAATAACCATTAGAAAAAAGGAATTAGAACCAAAATTAATAATCCCATGAATATGTTGGCTAGTAATAAGAATAAGATTAAAAGAAATACTAGAAACATTCCACTTTAACCAAATTCTACCATACAAAGAAAAGTTAAAATTATTACAGCTACCTTCCATCTAAAAAATCTTGTGTTTACTACAAACCAAGAATTACCAAGAAGAACAGGATTCACTCTAGCTTCAAGTATACAACAAAAATCAGCATTAAACTTTTTCGCAAGATCAGAATAAGCCTTAACTTTCTACAAACTATTAAAGCCCCTCACATTCCAATAAATAAGATTCGAGAAAAACATTAATGTTTAATATTCAGAGAGGTTGCCTTTTTGGCATTTTTTGATCCAGTAGACTTTTTTTTTGAAGAAGCAATAAATGCATTGATAACTAAAATGGAAAGAGCAACCTACAAAGTACTTCCTACTGATTCCACCTTTAACAATTCAACAAGGGAAGGAGGAACTTTATTCAAAACTATGTCATCCCAAATAAAAGAAGAAAAAATAGCATAGTTAGCACATAGATACGCTAACTTATTATAATTCCTCTCTATAAAATTAAAAAAAAATTAATTAAAATCCTTAATAAAAGAAATGTCTTATACTCCTTGTTCACCTCTTCTAATCGCATTTTGTATGAACTTGATGATGTTGGCATTATCACCTTAATTAATGATGCCCTTATACTCAAACATCCAATCTCTAATCAACTCTTTAATGGCTTTTATAGCTAGAAGCTCCAAATGAGATATATCCCAATGACACAAGTTTTGTCGAAAGCAAAAAGAAATATGCCTTTATGATCTCAGAAGACACCACTTATCCCACCTTTGTAAGATAGTAACAAGGATGCATCTACATTCACTTTGATCCAATTGGGTGGAGGAGGATGCTAAATGTTTTCCAACAGCGAAAGCTGATTGGCAACCCACCGGCCCGAATTATAACAATTAAAAGCATTAGAAACTGCTACATGACTAACCAATTCAACTGCTATGAACATCAAAGTCCTCTCAGATTTTTTATGAACCAATTCATTCCTCTCCTTCCATGTAAAGTACACAACATTGCAAAATAAATTTACCAAAAAGGAGTTCTAAAGAGACATCCACGTACAACTATATTCAAAACTATGAAAAAGTGGAATTCCAAAGCCCCATTTATTTAAATGGAGAAAACCCTCCTTAAGCTTCTTACAATTGATGGTCACATGCTCTATATCTTCAACCTCTTGGGCATAGGTTTCCCGTTTGCAATCTCCAGTATGATAAGAAATGAAAGGTAGGTATAGTATCATTAAACATTCTCCACCAAAAGTTCTCCACCCGAGCATTGAGCTTTACCTTCTTCGTCCATTTCCAGTATTTATAATCAGCAAGAATTTGCTCCAAAGCCGTAGCAGCCAACGCTGAGATAGTCTTCCTAGAATTCTTATGAATAAGTTCAAGCTTGTCTTCCTGGAGATTTGAGTAAATCTCAATGTTACTAATCAATTCCACAAGATCACTTCCAAAGTTCTTCTTCAATTCAATAATATTCCACCTTCCTTCTGAAATGAGAGAGTTTAATGTCCCTGTCTCCATAATGATTTCTTTAGGATCCACAAACATTGGCCACATATTTATTTTTTTATCCATGATCCAGATATCTTTAAGGATATCTATTGAGTCACCATTTGATATACACCACATCACAATTAGTTTAAGAAACTTGCCTCCATCCTTGATTAATTTCCAAGACATTGAACTAGCTTTCTTCCCAGCACTATAATCCCAAAGTGAACCATATTTCGGGTATAAGGCCTTATACAACAATGATTCTTTGTCTTGAGTATACTTCCACACAAGTTTATCTCTCAATGGCCAACCTTGCTTGAACATGAATGCAAACTGCGGCCACCATTCTCCATAGGTACACACATTGTATTCCAACTCACATAATGGAGGTCTAACCCTCCATTCATTTTATTCCAAATAAAACTTCTTCATAACTTATCAATCTCATTTAAAATTTACTTTGGAATCATAGAAAGTGTGGAATGAAAGGTCAGATAGGAGAGAAATACCATTTTAACAAGGGTGATTCTCCCAGGCAATGAAATAAATTTGCCGCCACAAGTGTTCAACATCATCAAAACTTTATCAAAGATGAATTGAAAGTCCGTCCTCACTAGCCTTCTCAAAGCAACTTTGACTCCAAGATAATTGAACTCCTTTAATGATTTGAATCCCATGATATGAGTTATAGCTTTCTTCCTCCTTCTAACAGAATTTCCAAATAATATTCTTGATTTGTCATCATTTACCTTCTATCTAGTCCAGCCACAAAATTCCTTCAGTATACATTTAATCTTCTTCACGATCTTCAACTTAGCATCAAAGAATGTTATAATGTCATCTGCATAAAGCAAATGTGAGATCTTTGGGTCATTTGGACTAACCTGAATACTAATTGAATCATTTCCAAAAAAAGCATTTGACATGAGCTGAGATCAAAGGAAAAAAAGAAAAGGCGACAAAGGCCATCCCTGCCGAAATCCACTTATAGCATTAATCCAATTAGATTGATTTCCATTAATCAAGAATGAAAAGGAAGGATTTTGAACACATTCCATGATTAATTTGGAAAGAGGAAAGGGAATCAAAAATACTCTAAAGCTTTGCTCATAGTTGGCCACCCCATGGAATCATAAGACTACTCCATATCTATTTTGAATGAGACTAAACCTTTAGAGGATTTAGAGTACCTGAACTTATGAAATATCTCTATAGCTATGAGTACATGATCAGAAAGAGATCTCCCTTTTAGGAAAGCCACTTGCTCCTTAGATATAAATTTTGGAATAATGCAAGATTGTCTGTTCAATAAAACCTTTACCGCTACTTTGTAAATAGTTTTGCATAAGCTGATCGGTCTGTAATTGGATGGGGTCATATGATTACTTACTTTAGGAATCAAAATAATAATAGTTTCTTTCCAACTATCACACATTTTAGTCGTACAAAAGAACTGGTACAAAGCCTTCCAGAAATCATCCTTTATAATTGACCAATAGCTTTTAATAAAGGAATATAATATGCCATCATTCCCTGGAGCAAAGTATCCCCTAGATTGCTTGATCACAATCTCCACTTCATCTAATGAGAATTATCTGTTCAGCAATCTGATATCCTCTTCATCTAGACATCTCCATGGTTTGGGCCATCTGTTCAAAGAATAATTCCTTTCACGCCATTTTCGTTTGAAAAACCTAAGCAGAACTTCTTCAATATTATGATGTTGGTCCTCCACTAGACATCCATCTTCACATTTTATGTTGAAAATAAAGTTTGAATTTCTCCTTGCACTAACAAAAGAATGAAAAAATTTGGAATTACAATCACCCTCTACCATCCATTTAACCTTTGCACATTGCCTCCACCAAGTGATTAGGGGAACAAATGTAGATCAACTCATTAATTTTATATTTAAGGCACCAAATTTCTTCACCCGAAAGGAATCCATCATCTGCTTCTTTTAATTGAAGTTCCAAGTTCTCTTGCTTTAGTATCTCATTTTGCTAATTTAAACACTTCAACTTGGCTCAACTTCAATAAAATAAGGACTTAAAGGATCTGTTCAACTTGTGATTAAGAATTTGAGAGAAGCTCCCAACGGTATTCCTATTACAAGCCTTCCTCACCACTGCAGCAGAGGTCAGAAAAGAGGCCCATATATCTTCAAATTTAATAGATCTTTTAGTCATAGGGAAAACTTCAAAAAGATTTAACAAAATTGGGCAATGATCCGATGCCACTCTTGGAAGGTGCCTAACCACCAAATAATGAGGCAAACTTAAAGCTGGAGAGTTCACAAAGTATCCGTCCAACCTTTTAAGGATCCGATTGACACCCAATTTATTATTACTCCATGTAAATTTTGGACCAACACAACCAACCTCATAATGGTAATTGCAAGTTAAGAATGATTTCATTTCTTTAGGACCCAAGGAAAAAGTAAACCTTGTTCCACCCCTCTTATCCACCTTAGAAAGTAGACCGTTGAAATCATCACCTACCACCATATAAAATTAATACCATAATATGATTCCAACTTCTCTCAAAGGGCCTTCTTCTATAAACATCTTTAATACCATAAATGATAGCTACCCTCCATTTACCTTTGTTAGTAACATCCAACTCACCAATAATAAATTGTGAAGAATATTCCAACACCCTGAAAGAAGCCATATTATTTTTCCAGATCACCACAATACCTCTAGACAAGTCTTCAGAAGGAACTTGAAAATAATCCCATCTAGTACCAATCGAAGAACTTACATCCCTACTATCAATAGAATCCAACTTGGATTCCATCAACCCCACCAAAAAAAAAAAACATCATGATCTTTCACAACCTCCTTGAGGTATAGAGAAGATTTCATTTTCCTAGCTTCTCTACAATTACAAAATACTATGGAAGCCATTATTGGATAAGAGGGGAAGAGTTCCCCACTTTCTCCCTTATGTCACTATCCACTCTTCTACTTCTAGTAACCAATTTAATTGGCCCTAACCCTTTCAATTGCTTTACACCATTCTTTTTGATAATATAATAACACCCTTCATTAATGTTCAACTCATCATTCATCATAACAACTGAATTCACTTTGTCATCACAACCTTTAGCTTCCTTAATAACAAAATTCCAAGGAGATTTAACCACTTCAATAATCTCCCCTTCCTCAACAATATCATTTAATACATCAAATTTATTAGTATTAACAAAAACTCCA
Organism: Dendrobium catenatum; assembly: GCF_001605985.2. Classification (NCBI taxonomy): domain Eukaryota; kingdom Viridiplantae; phylum Streptophyta; class Magnoliopsida; order Asparagales; family Orchidaceae; genus Dendrobium; species Dendrobium catenatum. Next base: position 488,007 of record NW_021319319.1, read on the forward strand.
TCTGATTTGGAAGCCATACCATTTGCTTTTTCAATAGCCGATTGAAGCTACATAATGTTTTGGAACCCAACTCCATCCTTCACACCACTTATATCTTCAGTATGTGCTCCCAGATCTCTAAGTATCAATTCTGAATTCTCCTCAACAATAGGAGTAAGATTATGTCCAACAACATCAGGATTCTTCTCAGCAATAGAGATCTTCTCAGTAGCTTTAGGATTCACCTTCATTGTATTAGCATTGGTCTTTATCGCAACATTAGAATTTTTATCAACAACAACATTGGTCTTTACAGCGTCAGGTTTCTTCTCAGCAATAATGATTAACTGCCCTTCTGAACCTTTTATAGCATCTTCATTAAATGAATGTGAAATTACGAGATGCGCCAAAAGGGGGGGGGGTGAATTGGAAAAAAATGTTGCAATAAAAAATCCTAAACATGAATTCTAATATATTTTTTTTGTTTTTAAAATTTAAGCAGGATAATTTAAATAATGCAGAAGTGAGTGCTTGATACACAATTTGCAACAACAAATTTCACAATGATTTTCACCAAGCAATTATAATGAAAAAAAGTGCAAGCAAAAATAAAAAGTAGTAAGGGAAAAATCACACCAGAGATTTTATAGTGGTTCGATCACTTGACCTACGTCCACTCCCCGGAGTCCTCCACTCCAGGAATTTCACTACTAAATAATAATTCTTCCTTCTGCCCCCTTGGCAAGGTGGAGAAGCCCTTACAAACCTCACTTTCACCAAACTGGCGTGGCGGAGTGCCAAGCGCTTTTTCACCCTCCTAGCGATGGCATCGTACCTTCTCATTTTTCTCCCTCCTGAAGAAGGAAGAGTACCTTAGAGGGCACAGATATAGAAGAGTATCCCCTTTAGAGAGCCTCCCATAAGATCTTCTCAGGCCACAGGAGGAGCAAAGTATAGCAAGCTTGGAGCAACCATGTGATCTCCCTGACACTCCTCCCTCACCAAGCCCACCTTTTCCTTTCTCTCTCAAACAAAAAAAAAAAACTTCTTGAGAGCTCTCTCCCAAGGAATCCCTCTCTAATCACATTCCTCTCTCTTAGTCACACACCAAAAAACAAAACTTTTTGATACTTAAAACGGGCTAAAAAAACCCTAAAAATTTCAAATTAGCTGTTATTGTCATATAATACAATCCAATACCATACAGTACGATTAATACAAAATGGCCTTCGTCCTGGTACGAAGGTTTACGAACAGGCCAAAAATTCAAAACTCATACTGTACGTTATGTGAAATCCTTCTATTCGTACATGACGATTGCCGGGATGATGAAAACTCATCTTTATACATCATAGGGAATGACCTACTTTGTATAGTATGATTAGTCAACATCAAGGGATCGTCCAGTACGAAGTCCATGATGAACGAAAATAGCCTTGGTTAATCATACAGTATGAAGGGTATCGTACAGTATGATAACCAATCAGAAATTAATCCCTAATTTATCCACTACTCGCGGGCTTATTTTAAGTAAGTATTCAAAATAACTCGTATAGTACGAATTGAGTCGCACAGTATAAACAGTTATTAAATTTACTTAAATTTCTATGGCAGTTAGGGTTTTTGATTAATAACACATCGTATAGTATGATATCCATCGTATAGTATGACTTATTCATAGATAATTGTTTCAACCAGATTAGATCGTACAATATAATATAAACTCGTATAATACGATCAACATAGAAAGAGAAAAAAAATCTACATTTTTAAAACCCTCTCCCCTTGTGTGTGTATGGTTGCTCAGTCTTACATGCAATTTGTGGACAAATTTAAGAAAAGCAAAAATAAAAATAAATGAAAAATTATAATGTTATAAACTCACACACTACTTTACCCAGTCTTGAGTCTTCTAGTTGTCCTGAGTAACTTGTAATCTCCCTGAAATGTTAGTACTCATAGACAAGAGCAGAAATCAAAAGTATTCAATGAATAGTAATTCAAATGACATTATTTATCATCATTAAAATCTCAGACTAGGGGTCATGGATTACAACAGAATGTTTCCCCTTAAAATTAAGATTTGTATTTCTAAACCTTTTCTTTCCATAATTCACATGGACCCAAGGTCGATATACATCTCTATCAGCATCAGCAGACTCTTTAATTTTCCTATCAGCAACTTTAGAACTCACCTTCTTAGCTTGAATTTCTATGTGAACTGGAGTTTGGCAAGATGCTAACCCACTTTCCGCACAATTATTTTTCAAATGACCTATCTTCCCGTAACTGAAACCAAAAGTAAGTAATCTTTCATACTCAATATTTTGGTAGAATTTACCCAATTTGCCTTTAACCCACACTCCCAAAGGTAATTTTTCATCGAATTTAACTTGGACACAAATTATTGCAAACTCTCTTCTATCCCATTGGAACATGTTTCCATCAATCAAATAAGGAGTACCAACCATTGATGCAATCCTACAAACACTAATCTCATCCCAACACTACAACGGCAGATTGAGCATTCAAATCTATATAGGAGTAGTTAGGCCTTTGAAGGAAGTAGGCAAAAATGATGGTGACCATCTGTCCATTCCACCTATGTTTCCATTAACATACAAAGGTCCAGTAGTTAAAACCTTCTCCATAGGTTCTGGTTCATTAAATGCACAAAGAACCCATCCCATTCCGAGCAAGTTCAAATGGAATTTGCCAAATACACCCCATTGCCTCCTCAACTCCATAATTATGATATAAAAGGGAACATTATCTCCAAAGATTTTGATTACCAAGGATTTCTGAAGTTTGTTTGAATTTTTCAATTCATTTCCAATATGCAACTTCAATACAGACCCATTCTCATTGAATCCTTCACCAATTTTTAGATATACTACTTTTATGTCGAACTTTTTTCTCCAAGCATTATTCATCGCATTGCTTGACTGCAGTTTGGGAATATCCAGACTCTTTATTGTCAAATTGCAATTACCCAGTTCTCCTGATTCATAATTATGAACTTTGTTTAGATTTGAAGTTGATTGATTTAAGCATGTATTTACTTGCACAGTAGATTCAACAAAAGCATTTCTTCCTACCAAAGCATCCAAATTATGAACATCTAAAATAGGAATAGAATTCAATTCATAATTCTCAGCATCTCCTATCATAGCAGCCATAGTTCCGCAGGATTCTGACATACCATTTCTACTAGACTCAATCCTTGAACAAGGAGAAGATGAGGTACAAAAATAAGCATTAACAATAACATTGGGATTTTTGATTTCAACAGCATTTGAATGGTTTTTAACAAAACTTTGGAACAAAAATTTTTGCCCTTACCTAAAACTTCAAATTATTTTTTAGGATTCAATAACCCTCCTTCATTTATAATCAAAGTCTGTTCTTTCTTAAACTTCATTTTCACATCTTGATCAAAATCCAAATCACCAAAAGCCAGAGGAGATGAACCTGCTACCAGTCGAGAAAAATTCCGAGCAGGAGCGGAAGGTGGGTGAATGTTGAAGGAGCCACTAATAAATGGATATCGATGACCCTCCGACATCATCGAAATGGAGCTAAAATTACACGAGCAGGGAATTCAAAATTCACATTCCACTAGGAAAAATGGAGCTCCTCTCTCTTCAGGAATAGATCTCGTACTCTATGTTAACTAATAGACTTATTAGTAGAAATAGGAACTTTAAAACTATATAATTCCTTAACAGTCTCAGCTGCCAAAGAAATTCCTTGAATGCAAATATTTATAAGATCCTGAAAATTATTTAGATCACCATCGATTATATCTAACACTTGAAACTTGTTATGTAAATTAGAAATATCTATAGAAATTGATGAAGTATGAACATTAGAAAACTTAGTGACAATCTCTCATAAAGGCAGATTTAGGTTAGGCAAATTCTCTTTTGAAGTAGAAGCATCAATAAAATTAGATTTATCCACATCCTTCAGAATATCTAAAGGAATATCCAATTCCTTATGAGAAATGTTATCAACCATAGAAAAATTAGAATTTAAATTATTATCACAAATAATGTGATCAGCAGAATCAAAAAGAGGATCAGATGAAATCAAAGCATTTAAAGAATGCTCTAACTTTTAAGACAAAAACTCCATTGGATTCTTGGATGTAGATGGTCTAACTTCTTTCCAATGTTTCCTACTTTTACTCCTTATATTTTATTCCGAGATATGAAGTAGTTTATTACTCACAACCTGTGGGTTAGTAGGGCATAAGGAAAAAAGATGAACAATAGATCCACAACCTTGATAGGGCGTGAGTTTCCAATAATAAGCAACTTTAATAGGAAAAATGTTTCCAACAATTGAAAAGTTAACTTCATCATGTAAAGAAGAATCTTTACTAAAAAGAAAACAAACCATAGCAAAGGTGAGTCGAGTTTGACCAGTTGTTAAAGAATCCACGACAATCGGTATCACGATCAGACTAGATATTTTATAAATTCCTTCCGATATCCAACATTCCAAAGGTAGATCAATAAATCTGACCCATAAAGGAATCGAAGTAAATATTTTGCATTTTGGTCAAAAAAGAGGCGATAATTTCTTAATAATAAATGGCTTACAAAGAAAAACCATAAACCACACGACCAAACTAGATCATGTTGAGAATTTGAATTTATGGATTATGATTTTGATGATAGAAAACAATCTTGTTTCTTTACACCTGCCTTACCTACTGACATTTCAGGTCCATAAGATCAGACTGCAATTGGAACAAGCTCAAGATTGGGTAGACTAGGTCTAAGTTAGTTTGTATCTTTTTCCTTTCTTGAGTATATTATAATTGGTGTGGCTCCTGATGCTAAGTAATCTTGCACACACACACACACACACCTTGGAAGATTTTCTAACTATTTCTTAGAGTTTACTATTTTTGGTAACATCATCCAGGATGATATTTATATCAGCCTGGATGATCGGTTTAAAAATAGAAACCCTAATTAGGGCATCCTTATTAAGGCAACAACATTAAGTACATCGTCCTGAATGATTTTGTATCGGCCAGGATAATAGGCTCAAAATAGAAAGAATCAGCAGCTAGATTTATTTAGGAATTACTTATTTTGGAAATCATCCCGGGCATCGTCCTGGACGATCCATCATAATTTTACCTAAATTAATATGGTATTTAAGGAAAGAGTAATTAAGACTTGATTACATGATCAAATAGTCCTAGATGATCGCAAGATCGTCCTAAATGATATGCTGGATGATTTGGGACGATATGCTGGACGATATGAACAAATTTCTTCTGATCATCTCAGATCGTCTTGGCTGATTAGGCTTATTTTACACTAATCGTACAGGATGATATTAGTATCATCCTAGATGATAATGTCTATAAGTTATAATTAATGAGCTCGTTTTGAGCTATTCTATTTAAGCTTTGACAAGGCACTTTATAAGTATCTTTGACAGCCATTGTAGCTTCATTCTTTTAGGGGAAACTTGAAGAGAGAGCTTAAAAGGGGGAGAGGAAAGGGTGGAGTTTGAGAGAGGGAGAAGATCCTTGGAGGGGGACTCAAGGGAGTGTGGAGGGGGATTCCATACGGTTGCTCCGGTGAGCTTGTACCTTAGTACCATCGGATTCAAGGCTTGTCTTAAGGGAAGTTCATAGAAGAAGAAGATCTCTTTGGTGTCAAAGGACCCGGCTACTCTACTGCACTGGGGAAGGTCGAAGTGATTTTGTAAGGGCTTCTCCGCTTTGCTGTGGCGGCTAAAGGAGAGACACTTAGTTTAGTGCAATACTCGGAGGGTGCCTTCAAGGAGTGGACGTAGGTTAAGGTTTGACTGAACCACTATAAATCTGATGTATTATTTCCTTTATTATTTTTGCATTTAATTCCCACATTATATTTTCTTTGTGGCGAATTTTGGTTTGGTTTGTGTTTTGACTTAAAGATTTTTAAAATTCCAATTCACCTCTCTCTTAATTAGCCTAGGGTCAGTTCATAATGGCCTAATATCCCTAACGAACTTTCAAGTGGTATAGAACGGGATTCATAAAATTTAGTTTTTAAAAACTTTTTAATTTTGATCCATGGCTAATTTTTATAATCGTAATATTATGAAAGGTTATTCAATCACCAAACCACCTTTATTTAAAAATATTACTTTTGATTTTGGAAAATGTGGCATATGATTTTATCTAGTTATTTTTTACCGTCATGTGTTATAGATGTAATTAAAACTGATATTCCTTTTAATCAATGGAATAGGGAAGAACAAATTAATGCTCAATTGAATGCAAAATCTTTAAACTATTTTTTCTATGCTTTAAATTCTGAAGATTGTATGTTAATTTCCACGTGCACTACTGGTAAGGAAATTTGAGATAAATTACACACCATATATGAAGGCACTAGTGAAATCAAGCAATCCATATTGAATATTTTAATGCATGATTATGAACTTTTTTGCAAAAAATCTTATGTGACGATCTTAGATATGTATACTAGATTTATTCAAATTCTGACATCATTATATGCTTTAAGAAAGGAGTTTTCAAACTTTGAAAAAATCAATAAAATTCTTCATTGTTTGCTTGATAAGTTCGATGCCAAAGTTGTTGCTATTTTTGAATAAAAAATTTTGAATGAGTATTCTATTAATAATTTGATTGACTCACTCATTACCTACAAGCAAAGTTTGGATCAAAGACTTTTGGACGAAGGTGAAACGACAATACTAAATGCTGAAGAAATGGAGAAAAGTGGCTTAGTTGGTAATGAAAGCGAAGACTTATAAAGTAAATTGGAAAGCTCACTAAAACATAAGTATCAATAAAAGTGGAATAAAGGTAAAAATGGTAAGAATGTTAAGATTTCTTCTGATGTTATGTGCTTTGGATGTAGGAAACATGGATATATGAAAAATGAGTGCCCTAATTTGAGAACTCGTCCTGGAATAGAAAAGGCTAAAGCTAAGCAAATTATAGAAAGGGCAAGTTATATAAAGCAAAAAATCTCCTGGGCAGACCTAGCCTCTGAATCATAAGACCAGGAGCAAGATTATGTTTAAATTATTTTGTGTGCCTTATTTTTTTTGGGATTTATTATTTTTTCATTCTTTCTTCCTTTTCTTTTCTTTTTCTTCTTTGTTAAATTTTTAATTTTGTTTTTACTTTTTCTTTTTATTTAGTGTTTTCTATTTAAAATAAAAATAATAAAAAAGAAAAAGAAAAATCTACCTCCTATTTTTCTTGAATTCTTATGTAAAGTTCTGGTTGACTTCTCTAAAACAATCAAAGGAAGGAAACTCATGATTTTGACTCTCAATCTCTATTTCTTAAAAGAGGTTATTCTACTTTTGATTTACAATCTTTATCATATTTTAAATTAGATTTTGAAATTGAACTTTTTAATCTCCCTTTATTTTATCTATCGCATAGGAATCTTTTACAAATTATTGAATCTATCTCATAATTTTTTTAATCAAGTAGTTCATTTTGTCAATAGAATGGGTTTACTTTTACTTTTAAAATTTTAGAAAGTTAGCATATTAAAAAAAAAAACTAGCCAATGACGCTAAATAAAAAAAAGGCGTCCAAAGATTCTAATTCAAAATATGCGCAATGCCGTTAAATTGAGAAAGATACACAAAATGTATCAAAAGAAAAAGGTGCACAAAGTGTGCAAAAAAACTGACAAGAGGCATAAAATGAGCCCACAAGGAGTATGCTTACCTTTTCTATTTTACTCAAAGCTTAAGAAAACCCTTGATATTTTCGATACTTGATCTTAAAAATCATGATTTTTGATTCACCAATTTTTGCATTAATATTCTATTAGATATGTTTTATGAAAGGAGTTTTAAAAAATAAGTATTTATTTTTCTAATTTATTTCTTGATTTAGATATTGGATTAAAAAGTTTTTGAGCTTTTAAAAGAACTTGAGCTTGGATTAATAATTTTTGAATTTGTTACATTTACTGGATTATGCATTGTCAATTCATTCCTTACTAAGTTATTTAAAATTATGAGGTAACTTTTTCTTTTTTTTTAAAGACTTTTTTTGTGCACATTCTCTTTTTATAATGTCAAAAAGGGAGAAACGTATTGTTGTATTTGTATCTTTTTTTCTTCTTTCAAAAATTAAAAACAACAAATTTTTTTGATTTTCCCTATTTTTAAAGTTTTATTTTAGTAAAGGAGAGATTAGGAGAAAATAATTTCTTTTTTGCAAATTCAACCATTAATATTTTCCATCATCAAAAAGGGGGAGATTGTTGCAAATCTGAATTAATGGATTATGATTTTAATGATAGCAAACACTCTTATTTCTCTACGCCTACCTTACCTACTGACATTTCATGTCCACAAGATCAGACTGCAATTGGAACCAGCTCATGATTGGGTAGACTAGGTCTGAGTCAGTTTGTACCTTTTTCCTTTCTTGAGTATATTATAATTGGTGTGGCTCCTGATGCTAAGTAATCTTGCTTACAAACACCTTGGAAGATTTTCTGACTATTTCTTAGAGTTTACTATTTTTGGTAACATCGCTTAGGACGATATCTATATCGGCCTGGATGATCGATTTAAAAATAGAAACCCTAATTAGGGCATTCTTATTAAAGAAACAATATTAAGTGCATCATCCTGGATAATTTTGTATCGGCCAGGACGATAGGCTCAAAACAAAAAGAATCAGCCGCCAGATTTATTTAGAAATTACTTATTTTTGTACATCATCTAGGGCATCATCTTGGATGATCCAACATAATTTTGCCTAAATTAATTTGCTATTTAAGGAAAGTATAATTAAGACTTGATTGCATGATCAAATCATCCTAGATGATCACAGGATCATCCTGGATGATATGGGATGATAAGCTGGACGATATGAACAAATTTCTTTTGATCGTCTCAGATCATCCTGGCTGATTAGGTTTATTTTGCACTGATCATATAGGACGATATTAGTATTATCCTGAACGATAATATCGACAAGTTGCAATTAATGAGCTTGTTTTGAGCTCTTTTATTTAAGCTTTGACAAGGCACTTTGTAAGTATCTTTGACAGCCATTGTAGCTTCGTTCTTTTTGGGGAAACTTGAAGTGAGAGATTGAAAGGGAGAGAGGAAAGGGTGGAGTTTGAGAGAGGGAGAAGATCCTTGGAGGGGGACTCAAGGGAGTGTGGAGGGGGATTCCATACGGTTGCTCCGACAAGCTTACAACTTAGTACCGTCAGATTCAAGGCTTATCTTGAGGGAAGTTCACAGAAGAAGAAGATTCTTTGGTGTCAAAGGACGTGGTTACTCCACCGCACCAGGGAAGGTGGAAGTGATTTTGGAAGGGCTTCTTCGCTTAGCTGTGGGGGCTAAAGGAGAGACACTTAGTTTAGTGCAATACTTGAAGGGTGCCTCCGAGTAGTGGATTTAGCTCAAGTTTTGACCGAACCACTATAAATCAGGTGTGTTCTTTTCTTTATTATTTTCACATTTAATTTATGCATTGTGTTTTCTTTGTGGTGAATTTTGGTTTGGTTTGTGTATTGATTTAAAGATTTTAAAATTTCAATTCACCTCTCTCTTAATTAGCCTTGGGTCTGTTCATAAGGGCCTAACATCCCTAACAAACTTTTAAGTAATATTAGAGCAGGATTCATAAAATCTAATTTTTAAAAAATTTTGAATTTCGATCCATGGCTAATTTTTATAATCATAATATTGTAAAAGGTTATTCAATCACCAGACCACCTTTGTTTGGAAATATTACTTTTGATTTTTGGAAAATTCGCATGTCTACTTCCTTGTAATCAATTGATTATCCAATGTGGCATAAGATTTTATCTCGTTATTCTTTACCATCGCATGGTATAGATGAAATTAAAACAGATATTCCTTTTAATCAATGGAATAGGGAAGAACAAATAAATGCTCAATTGAAGTCAAAATCTTTAAACTATTTTTTCTGTGCTTTAAATTCTGAAGATTGTATGTTAGTTTCCACATGCACTACTGGTAAGGAAAATTAAAATAAATTACACACCAAATACGAATGCACTAGTGAGATCAAGCAATCCAAGTTGAATATTTTAATGCTTGATTATGAACTTTTTTGCATGAAACCTTATGAGACAATCTTAGACATGTATATTAAATTTATTCAAATTCTAACATCTTTACATGCTTTATGAAAGGAGTTTTCAAACTTTAAAAAATTCAATAAAATTCTTCATTGTCTACTTGATAAGTTCGATGCAAAAGTTGTTGCTATTTGTGAATCAAAAAAATTTGAATGAGTATTTTATTGATAATTTGATTGACTCACGCATTTCCTACGAGCAAAGTTTGGGTCAAAGAATTTTGGATGTAGGTGAAATGATAGTACTAAATACTGAAGATATGGAGAAAAGTGACTTAGTTGGTAACGAAAGCGATAACTTATTAAGCAAATTGGAAAGCTCACTAAAACATAAGTTTCAACAAAAGTGTAATAAAGGTAAAAATGGTAAGAATGTTAAAATTTCTTCTGATGCTATTTGCTTTAGATGTAGGAAACCTAGACATATGAAAAATCAGTGCCCTAATTGAGAACTCGTCTTGGAAGAGAAAAGGCTAAAGCTAAGCAAATTATAGAAAGGGCAAGTAATGTAAAGCAAAAAATCTACTGGGCAGACCTAGCCTCTGTATCATCAAACTAGGAGTAAGATGATGTTTAAATTATTTTGTGTGCTTTATTTTTTTTTTTGGATTTATTCTTTTTTCATTCTTTCTTCCTTTTCTTTTATTTTTCTTATTTATTAAATTTTTAATTTTGTTTTTACTTTTTCTTTTTATGTAATGATTTCTATTTAAAAAAAAATTAAAAAAAGAAAAATCACCTCCTATTTTTCTTGAATTCTTATGTAAAGTTATGATTGACTTCTCTAAAACAGTCAAAGAAAGGAAACTAATGATTTTGACTCTCAATCTCTATTTCTTAAAAGAGATTATTCTACTTTTGATTTAAAATCTTCATCATATTTTAAATTAGATTTTGGAATTGAACTTTTTATCTCCCTGCATTTTATCTATTGCATAGGAATCTTTTGCAAATTGTTGAATCTATTTCATAATTTTCTTAATCAAGTAGTTCATTTTGTCAATAGAATATGTTTACTTTTGCTTTTAAAATTTCAGAAAGGTAGAAAATTAAAAAAAAATTGGTCAATGATGCCAAAAAAAAAGGTGTCCAATGATGCCAAGTCAAAAGATGCGCAATGACGCCAAATTGAGAAATATACATAAAGTGTATCAAAAGAAAAAGGTGCGCAAAGTGCACCAAAAAACTTACAAGAGACATAAAATGAGCCCACAAGGAGTATGGTTACTTTTTCTATTTTACTGAAAGCTTAAGAAAACACTTAATATTTTCGATACTTGATCTTAAAAATCAAGATTGTTGATTCACCAATTTTTGCATTAATCTTCTATTAGATATGTTTTATAAAAGGAGTTTTGAAAAATCAGTATTTTTTTTCTAATTTATTCTTTAATTTAGATATTGGATTAAAAAGTTTTTGAACCTTTAAAAGAAGTTGAGCTTGGATTAATTATTTCTGAATTTGTTACATTTACTGGATTATGCATTGTCAATCCATTCCTTACTAATTTTTTTAAAATTATGAGGTAACTTTTTCTTTTTTTTAAAGACTTTTTTTGTGAACCTTCTCTTTTTATAATGTCAAAGAGGGAGAAACTTATTGTTGTATTTGTATCTTTTTTTCTTCTTTCAAAAATTAAAAACAACAAAAATTTTTGATTTCCCCTATTTTTAAAGTTTTATTTTAGTAAGGGAGAGATTAGGAGAAAATGATTTCTTTTTTGCAAATTTAACCATTAATATTTTCTATCATCAAAAAGGGGGAGATTGTTGTGAATATGAATTCATGGATTATGATTTTGATGATAGCAAACACTCTTATTTCTCTACGCATGCCTTACCTACTGACATTTCAGGTCTACAAGATAAGACTGTAATTGGAACCAGCTTAAGATTGGGTAGACTAGGTATGAGTTAGTTTGTATCTTTTCTCTTTCTTGAGTATATTATAATTGGTGTGGCTCCTGATGCTAAGTAATCTTGCACACACAGACCTTAGAAGATTTTCTGACTGTTTCTTAGAGTTTACTATTTTTGGTAACATCATCTAGGACGATAACTATATCAGCTTGGATGATCGATTTAAAAATAGAAGAGCAAAAAGTATCAGGGTGATAGCTATCAAGTTCTCAACAAGAAATTTCAAAAATCATTGAAGTCTTTATTATATTGGAGCAAGGCCAAATTTAAGGATCTTAATAAACTAAAAGTGGAGCTTATGGAAGAAATCTTGGAGTTTCAAAACAAAGAAGCTTCAGAAGGAATACTGTCGGATTTCGACTGCTGCTGCCTTAAAGCAAAGGTTAATGAAGTAAATTCCATCATGGCTAGAATGAATGCTTGGTGGAAGCAAAGAGAAAAAGTGAAGTGGCTAGTAGATGGTGATGGAAACTCAAATTTTTTCCATTGTTATGCAAGTGCAAGGAGGAATTCTAATAGGATTATTAAAGTCCAAAATGAATTTGGAGATGTGGTGGAAGAGCAATTACTGATTGAAGATACATTTTTCAAGTTCTTTGAAAGGAAATGAGATGCTAGAAGCTGTAAATTACATTGATGGCCGGCAGCTGCTATCTGTTTGAACAACACTGAAAGGGAATTTTTGGATGCAGATTTTTCAATAGAAGAAGTGGAAAGAGTGCTAAAGCAATTGGTCAGCAATATCTCACCGGGCAAGGATGGTATCACTTACTCTTTCATCAAGGCATTTTGGAGTATCATAAAAGAGGATTTCTAGAAGGCTTTAAAGCATTTCTTTTGCAATGAAGTTTTAAATGAAGAGTGGAAGGAAACTCTAATTGTACTAATTCCAAAGGTATCCAATCTTCTTAAACCTTATAACTATAGACCTATTAGTCTTTGTAATTCGGTTTATAAACTTCCAGCAAAGGTGTTATTAAATAGGTTAATTGAGGTGATTCCAAAGCTTATTTCAAAAGAGCAAGTAGCATTCATTCAAGGGAGATCTTTGTCAGATCATATATTGGTTGCTCAGGAAGTCTTCCACAAGCTCAGGTTCTCTAAAGCTGCTAAAGGTATGGTTTCTTTCAAAGTGGACATGGAACAAGCCTATGATTCAATGTCTTGGAATTCCCTCAGAAATGTGTTAAAATATTTTAATTTTCTGCCTAAGATTTCTAAATTAGTCATGGAATGTGTGGAGAATCCGAAATTTGCTTTGACTATCAATGGTTGCTACTCTAGTTGAATTCATGCAAAGAGTGGTTTTAGGCAAGGTTGTCCTTTATCTTCATATCCAATTCTCTTTATTCTTTGTTCACAACTTCTCTCCATTGCTTTTGCACAAAGCTCTTGTGGTATCAAAATCAATTCTAGTGGACTGAGAATTTCACATTTGTTATATGCTGATGATGTGATTATGTTTTCTGAAGCCAATAAAAATGCTGTTAAGAAAGTTAAAGAAATTATTTATGATTTTTGTGATTGGACGGGGCAACGTATAAATTTGAACAAATTAGCCATGTTGTTTGGGAATCATGTTTGTAGAAGGAAGAAGAAAAACATTGCAAAGATAATGGGTTTCAAAATTGTAAAAGAATTCAACTACTTAGGGTTGAAGGTGGCTTTAAGAAAACTTTATGCTGATGATTTTCAATTCATCATTGATAGAGCAATGAAAAGGCTTAATGTATGGGGGAATAAAATTCTTTCCTTAGCAGGAAAACTAACACTTGTAAAATAAGCGTTGTTGTCTTTACCGGCTTTCCATGCTACACATTCCATGGTTCCAAAAAGGATATTGGATGAATTAGACAAGATCTGCAGGAGCTTTATCTGGAGCAAGTCGGATGGTTCTATGGGCTTACACTTTGTTAGTTGGGAGGAGATGTGTAAACCTGTGAACAAAGGTAGAAGAGGTTTATACTCAAGTTCTTCAAAAACATATGCTTTAAGAGCAAGGCGTTCATGGAGATTCTTTCAGAACAGGGATTTTCTTCTACATTCAGTAATGGCTGCTAAATATGGAGATAAAATTGAATTGGGAAATAATAGAAGGAACTGCTCCTCATCCTTGAAATTATTGAAACAAGGTAGTAAGATGCTTAAGCAAATTGTTAGATGGACATTGGTAGATGGTGAATCTGTAGATGTTTTTAAAGACATCTGGATCTTGGATAAGTGCATTAATCTTTGGCCTACGTTTGTTATTGCACAAGAAGATGAAGATATGACTGTAAAAGAACTGATACAAGATGGATGCTGGAATGTACCGAAATTGATGAGTTTGTTTGGTACAGAATTGGTTAATCTAATAATGCAGGTGAGGATAGAACAAGACGGGGAGGGAAATAGAATGGAGCTTGTTCAGCAAAAGTCTGATTTATCAATTGCTGGAATGGCGTTCAATGCTATGGCACATCAGAGTAATGACTCTCAGTTTTGGATTTGGCTGAAAAAAATTAAACTGAATGTTCGGGTGCAATTGTTCTGGTGGAGGGTATTTAAAAATGCAATCCAAACATTCAAATTCCTGAAGCATAGAAGGTTAATGGATGATGATAATTGTCCAAGAGGATGCATTGCAGTAGAAGATACAGAGCATGTTGTGTGTACCTGCTTGAAGTTAAAAGAAGTAATTAAGCTTCTTAATCATTGGGGATTATGTATTCCTGTTTTACAAAGTCTAGAAGAATGATCTCATGGCTGGAAATGATAGCATTGAAGAAAGGTGTGTTAGCAAACTTGTACTGTAATGCAGTATTTTTGTCTTGGAAAGCTAGGAATAAGACCATCTATGAAGGAGAAGAAGGAAGTCCATCTTTTATTGCATCTAATGCAATATGCTATATATCAGTTCATCATAATTTTAGTCATTTCTTTTCGGGCAACTGGGATGTCAACCAGTTGATCAGACTGTATAATTCTTGGCAACCTCCTCCACCCGAATGACTAAATGTTAATGTAGATGCATCTCTTCTATCTTCTTATAAAGCAGGCATTGTTGGAGTATTTAGAGATTGTAAAGGTAGATTTCTATTTGCTTTTGGTAGAACTTGTATTCATTGGAATATTGCACAATTGGAGCTTCTTGCAATCCAGTCATTGAAGGAAGTCATCAAGGATTGGATGTTCAAATACAAAGGTATCGTAATTGAAGGTGATAACTCCAACATCATTTCTTTTATGCAACAGATTTGGAAAAAGGTACATACAAAGAGGAAGACCTTGACTTTCTTAAAGATTTTAAGTTTGTTATTTTTAATTGCATAAATAGAGATTGTAATAAGTTAGCAAACTTGTGTGCTAACTATGCTCTTATTAGTAGTTTTAGTTGGGACGACCTTTCTTTGAATAAGGTTCCTTCTTCATTATTTAATATGTTGAAGGAGTAATCTACTATTTAGTTGTTCTTTTTGATTATTAATAATATTTGCTAGCTTTGGCTCTTTCTAAAAAAAAAAAGACTTTCAGAAGTAAGCCTGGGACATACCAGGGAGTTCAAATGCACTATATTTTATTCATTTTTTACTTTTAGGCACCTCCCAACCTATGAGTTCTAGTAGGCCACCTGACCTATTAGGATGTCATACTATCAAGAGGATGTTACACAATCTTGATTTTATAAGTGCTACATATTTGATTTAAGCATTTATCGAGTTAACTTGCATACATCACAATAGAAATAAACTTAAAAGCATCTACAAAATTAAATATAATTTATTTCAAGCTTCATATTACCCAAAAGGACCTGCTCTAGATATTGGCCCCATTTCCTCAAACTTAACTAAATATTGCCCCTACCACTCTCGCATAAAGGATTGGATAAATGGATTTTAAAAGCATTAGTGGTTAGCCAGCTACCCAATCTAGGCTAAGGTAAGTCCATATTTATACTACATTAGCTAGGTTTGACCTATTATTTTTTAGTGCCCAATTTAAATTTAGGTTATGAGGTAGGTTTAGATTATAAGACCTCAACCCTCTGAGAATTGAATCCTAACCTTTTAATGAAATTAAGAAAATAATTAAATCTCTTTCAATCCAAAGTTTAAGCCTAATATATAGGATATGATGGGGTGCTTCTGAAATATTTTAGAATCCCAAAGCACCTCCTACCTCTCCTCCTTTGACCTATGGTAATAAGTATTCAATTTTTATCCAATCCCAATTGAATTTCCAATCCTCACTCCTTTGAAATCAATCTTTAAAAATACAAAATGAAATATCTACCCATATTTTGATTGAGAGTATTCATATGAAACTTAGGTTTCTTATGAGGTAATTATTTTTGAGGGCTTGTGCTCGTATGAGATTTAGAACCCATATCAAAATTTCAAAATTCAATTAATTCTAATTGGGAAAATCAAATTCAACGATCATTATAGTCATATTCAAATGTCTCATTTTGAACGATATTTTCTTTCTTTGAGAAGATATATCATTCTATTATCATGACTTTGATTATTAAATTAAATATATATATTCCAAATTATTATAGTCAAACACTTGATCAAACATCATTTACACCCCCAGGATTATTTATAGCTCTTCTTGAGTTTGACTATGATAATTAGAATGAAATTATAGTTTTATAATTTGAACCATTATGGAATGATATCTTTATCTCTCAGGGAATCTATTGTTCATGTATGATGATGTGTTCGATTTCAAAACTAAAATTCATGAAATTAAATTCTCCCAAAGAAAATTATATTTTTAATACTCATTTTTTTCAATCAAACAAGATCCTTACAATCATTGTTCAATTTATTAGCATGACTAAAAGCACATTAATCACTTTCATCCTGACCAAGCTCACCTTTTTCCAAGTGTTGTTCCTCTTCCCCATTTTCTTGTTCATTCAAAAGAGATTCAGAAATTGCTTGATTAAAACCATCATTATTGACCAAAACTAAATCAAATTTAGTTATATTTTTGTTAGTATAGCAAGATAGTTGTGATGATGTTAAAGTATTATTATTCTTTAAATATATAACAGCCATTTGCTTATTTAAATTGTTAACAATATTAGAAGTATGACATTGATTATATCTAAGAATTAGATAAGAAGTTTTTTTTTCACTCCCATAACCATAAGAAAATTCTTGATATTATCATGAATGCTATTTAGCATCTTGGCAAGATCAAGGCTCGCAACACCGTCAACTTCCTTTATGATATTACTTGGTTCATGTGAGGTGCTCTCTAGATCCAAAGTATTTTTAGTTACAACACAAAATTCCTGCACATGATTAGTATCAACAAGAGGTAAGGTAGAGAAAGTTGTTTCTTTTTCTTTAGGTCGCTTATAAAAATATTTATTTTTTACGGAGGTGAGGATGTAAGAAGAAACATCAATAATAATATATCCATGTATTCTATAGTGATTACAGAAAATAGGAAAATTCTCAAGTTCAACTTTTTGTAATTACCCACAATGCTCAGGGCCAAGCCATATTTCCTTAGGATGCTCTTTAGAGACATCCATTTCAACCAAAATACATGCTGTAGATGGATGAGAGACAGAGACCATCGCTTGATCTATTTGTAATGGTCTACCATAAATCAAAGCTAAAGTGAACAAAATATTTTTTTTAAATGCCAATTGCATTAAAAAGAATAAGTTCTTACAAACTACTAGGTGATATCTAATCTATCACAATCCTCCTTTAGTAAAGAGAGAAAATGAGGAGGAATCTTATTAAAATCTAGATCATCCCAAAAGAAATCACATAGTAAAGCTAAGTTAGCACAAACATTGGCTAACTTATTACATTTTTTTATAAGAAAAATGAAATAAAAAATTTTCAAAGTCCTTCAAGAAAGAGAAGTCCTCCACCAATAGATTTCAAGCTTTATCAACCGAACTTTGAAAATATTTAATAACATTCAAATTGTTACCCTCAATAATAATACCTTTAACATCAATCCTCCAATCTTAAAGAACCACCTTCAAAGCATGGAATGCCAACAACTCCAAATAATTACTATCCCAATGAATGCATTTAAATCCAAAAGCAAGAAAAAATCTCCCCTTATGATCTCTGAAAACACCCAAAATTCCAGCTTCATTTGACTTTAAATGTGCCGCATCAATGTTGACTTTAATCCATTCGGGTGGAGGAGGGTGTCAAGAAGACATAAAAAGCTGGTTAACAGCCTAGTGATCCGAAAAGATATTACAACTTGATGAAGAAAGAACAATGATGATTGCTCTTGAAGTAATATAAACCACATCGAGCTCTTAACCACACAACTTAACATTATTTCTATTTTTCTAGGAAAATATACAATGGAACAATAAAGATTAGCAATAAATGGATTAAATTTAGATAACAACTTCTATTTTTCTATACAATCCCAAAAAGAAGAAAACTTTGGCAAATTGATTCCCCACTTATTAAGAACCTCAATCAGTTGAATGAGCTTATCACAAAAAACAACAACATGTACTGTATTCTCCACTGCAATACAACCTCTTGGACAACGGTTTCAATCAAATAATCTTCTATACATTAAAAAGTCAAATTTAGGAATAACATTGTTTAGAATTCTCCACCAAAAATATTCCACTCGAGTAGAAAGCTTCGACATTTTTGTCATTTCCACTATCTTTCTACAGTATAATTCAAAACATCAACCTTGAAAGCCATAGACGAAATAGATTTTCCTGAAAACCTATACATAAGCTCCATATAATCATTAGATTACTTCTGTTCAATTTGAACTTGAAGAATTAACTCAACCAGATCAGTCCCAAAGTATTTTTCTAGCTACATTTGGTTCTATTCACCTTCTTTAATAAAATTATCTAGAAAAGGAAAATCCTCGTCAAAAACTATAATGAAAGTAGGCCACCTTGCAAAACTCCTATCAAGAAGGCAAACATATCTTAAAGTATTAATGGAACAACCTGAATCAACCTTTCAAAGGCCGAAGGGATTGGGCACCTTTCAACAAAATTTTCCAAGTGGAAGAACAATTTTTCTTACAGTCAGCATTCCAAATATTGTTACCATATTTTGCTTTTAATGATCCATTAAGCAGTGATCCAGGTTTATTAATGAAGCTCCATGTAAATTTTGACCTTAAAGGTCGAGCAAAAGGATTTGCCGAGTGAATCCCCCTTCGTCTTTCCTCCAAAGATTTACAAAGAACTTCCCCTGCCACATAAGGTAAACCATAAACATTTCCATGTTTGTTCCATAAAAAATCTTTGCACATCTTATTTATACTTTTTAAGATGCTTTGAGGTACAAGAGAGTGAGAAACATAGAAAACTGGAATAGTTAGCATCATAGATTTAATCAATACAATTTTCCCAGACAAGGAAAAAGTTTGTTTCCCCAACCATTAATTTTACTAGCAACTTTACCAATAATATAAAGATAGTCAGTAGAATCCAACCTCCTTAATCCAATTTTAATCCCCAAGTACCTCAATTCATTGAGCTCCTTGTATTTTAAAAAAATTGAAATTTTTTTGCTCTTTGCTCGGCCAACTGACTTCCCAAAGACCAAGGAAGAATTATGGAAATTAACTGATTGACTAGTCAACCTATAATAATAAAATATTAACCTCCTTATGTTTCTCAAATACATGATTTTGGCCTCAGAAAATATCAAAATATCATCCGCATATAAGTGATGAGAAATTTTAGGAGCCGAGGTAGCTATCTTACAGCCCAACTATTTACCATTTGAATAAAGCTTTAAGATAAAAGTTGGGAGCACAATATAAACAAATACGACAATAATGTACACCCTTATCTAAATCCACTTTTTTCTTTAATCTAATTTAAATTTTTGCCATTGATAAGGATAGAGAATTTAGAATCTGTAACACATTCCATCAAAATATTTGAAAACCCAATCGGAAAGCCAAAATGATCCAACTCCTGCTTCAAAGTAAGCCAAGCTATACTAGAAAATCTAAATTTATGATAATAAGGTTGTTCCATATCAATTTTTATGGCCATTAAACCTTTTTTAGACTTAGAAAATCTAAATTTATCAAAGAGTTCTTGCACGAGAAGAATATGTTCAGATAAAGATCTTCCTTTTAAAAAAGCCACTTGTGTTTCATAAATCAATTTATCGACTACTATCATCAATCTATTTAATAAAATTTTTGCAACAATTTTATAAATAGACAAGCATAAACTGATAGGTTGGTAATGAGAAGGATCTATCGGATCTTAGATCTTTGGAATATGTACCAGCAATTTGTCTTTCCACTTTGAGCACATTTTCCCTGAAGATAAGAATTTCATAATAACACTCCAAACATCTTGACCAATAATTTTCCAATATGATTTAATAAAAGAATAAGAAATGCCATCCAACCTAGGAGAGATGTTCCTCCCTAGATTTATAATTACTCTTTTTACCTCTTCAAAAGAAAAATATGCATTCAAGATCATGGAATCTTCAAAGCTTAATGAATTAAGAGGAATTGGCCAACCAATTAGCACATAATTCCTTACCTTCCATTTCTTACAAAAGAACTTAAAGAAAATACTTTCAATACTTTCTTGATCTTCCACCAATTCACCATCTTCATTCTTCACTTGTTTAATTAAGTTTCCATTCCTTCTACCATTAGCAAAAGCATGAAAAAACTTTGAATAGATGTCACCTTCCTCCAACCATTTGGCCTTCACCCTTTGTCCCCACCAAGTGTTTAAACGAGCCAAAGTCACATTTAATTCCTACACTTTAGCTCTAAGAAATAAAAGACAGTTATCTGAAAAAGATTCTCCATTCACCTCCTTTTTTTAAGATCAACCACCTCTTTTGTGTTTTTCTTTCAGCTCTGATAAGTTTTGAAGATTGTCTTTACTCCAAAAAAATAAAGCCCTTAACACCCTATGAAATTTCTTATTCAAAATATCCATAGGATCACCTCCGATAAATTTTCTCCAAGATTTCTGCACCACAGCTACCGAAGCAGGATAAGATATCCATACATCTTCAAAACTCAAAATTTTGTATTTATGAATTTATTTGTTAAAAATCTTTAACACTATGGAACAATGATCAGAGGCAACCCATGCTAAATACCTATTAACTGCCCATGGAACTAGTTCTAAAGCTTTAGAATTCAGTAAACACCTATAGAGCCTTTCCCAAATGCGAGCATTTCCTCCTTTATTGTTGCACCAAGTATACTTTAGGCCAATTACACCCACATTATGAAAATCAAAGTCATTCAAGAAGGAATTCATCTCTTGAGAAGCAAGAAAGAATTTAAATTTCTTTCCCCCTCTTTTATCTTCTTGAGATAGAATACTATTGAAATCCCCCCAACCACTGAAGGGACTCAAAGAAGAATGCAAACCCAAGAAATCCCAAAGCTTCCTTCTACTATACAAATCTCTACTGCCATAAATAGTAAAAACTAACCAAGATCCTTTATTAACAATCTTCAATTCCCCAACCACACACTGAGCAGAAGCTTTTAATAATGAAAAAGAAGCCAAATTTAACCTCCACAACACCACTATTCCTCCAGACATTCCATCAGATAGAAAGAGAAAGAAGTCCAAATCTTTGCCCATAACTTTGCCCAAATCACATTTATCCATAGTATAAATATTTTTCTTAATAATACCCACTAAGATTACATCCCAACCTTTAACCTCCTCCTTTAAGTATAAAGAGGCTTCTCTCTTAATAGCACCCCCCTTACCTACAATTAGAAAATGCAATTGAACTTATTTGTCTACCAAGGTGGAAGGATATGACATATGCAATCTCAAATTCAAAAATGACACCCACACTAGAGCAATAGGTGATTCTTCCTAAATATCAAATTTGAGTAAACATATTTTGCAAGATTACATGTAATAAGCTCTACGAGAAAAAATGCAACTGTAATATATGTCCTTTGAAAGTTGAATTGCTATATGGAGTTGATCTAAAAGACCAATAGAAAACTTTCAGATAATAATAGATTCACAAAAAACTTGCAAATGACATGAAGATAAGGTCTACATAAGACAAGTTTTTTGACTAATGTGAACTCAAAGAGGGCTGGTAACTGAGAAATAACCTTTTCATCAAACATTAATTCAAGAAAACCTTTAAATGAAGTTTGAAATAAATTAAATTTAGGGGAAGAGGAAGAAGAGGCTCCATCCACAACATCTTTAAAGGACCAAAAATTGCAATTGCTAGATAGATTGGAAAACTAATTGATTTAGCAAATCTGCAAGTTTAATAGCCGTCGACGAGTTTGATGATGATGGAGCACCATACAATGAAAACTAGAAAAAGATAGAGATGAGACAAATTAGAAGCATGATAATAAAAAGAAAATCAAAACAACATAAAAAGACAGAAAATAATCCACGAAAATTTTCCACAATGAGAGGAAAAAGATAGCCACATAAGAAGCCTTAAAATTTCCTTCAAATCGCCACAACATGAAGGGAGGAAAATGTTTATTATTATTTTTTTAAATCTAAAGTTAGGAACTGTTAAGATAGTTTCTATTTGCATGTTTTACATTCTTGAAACTTGTATAGTTTTGATGATTCCAAATATTATTGTTCAAATGTGTAGTTATCTCCTAACAATTTTAGAAGATTTGTATTTGCTCTTGTGTGTACTAACATTTCAGGTGAATCAAACACTCAAACTCGAAGTCTTCAAATCAAATTCAGCAATAAATACTTTTAGTTTTTGAATCTTAAAAAAATCATTTGAATTGAGAGGGAGTGATTGTAATTGAGTGAATAAAAACATACACACAAACTTAAGGAGAAACATAAAAATTTGTACTGATCGTACAAGACGATATCATATCGTAGGGGACGATCAGTCAGTTATCTCTCAATACGAGCACATGGAACGAACAGAAATTGCCCAAGGAAAATTTTCTAAGTCATGTTTGTACGGGACGAAATTAATTATCGTCGGGACGATTTGCTCTCTGTAAGAATTTCGTCCCAAACGAAATTAATTATCGTCAGGATGATTTGCTCTTTGTACGAATTTCCTCCAGATGATCGCAATTTCATACAGACGATCAAACTGACTTAAGACCATTTCGTGAGTCAGTTTTGAAGTTTTTGGAACCGACCTTATGATAACTGTTTGTCTGGACGAACCTAGTTCGTACAGATGATTAGCGTGTACGAAATTATTTCGTACACATGCAATCAGGTTCGTTTCAAGGCTTTTAAGTAAAATCGTCCAGGATGATTTTTGATCGTAGGGACGATCATGTTCAACATAACTTGAAATCTGCCGTTTTTAAATGGTTTTTCTTGTCTCTTCTATTAATAGGCCTTTCTAAACTGGAACTTAATCTTTTTTTTGGTCATTGATCTTCATGCCTATTGAGAAGAGAGTTAAGGAGAGAGTTTGAGAGAGCATTTGAAGGAGATTTCTTGCCGTTGGAGCATGAAGGTTTCACTTGGTACTCAAGGGTAAGTGTTTCCACTTTCAAGTTTGAGATTACTTCACTCTTCTCTCTTTTCTTTTAGATTGGACTTGTGAAGAAGATCTTGGAAGAAGATCCGGTTCTCTGCCGACACTTGGAGGGTGTGAACAGCCAAGGGTTCTCTGCCCACACTTGGAGAGTGTGAAAGGATGAAGGGTTCTCTGCCCGCACTTGGAGGGTGTGAAAGGATGACGGTACTCTGCCAACACTGGTGATAGTGTGAAAGGATGACGGTACTCTGCCAACACTGGTGATAGTGTGAAAGGATGACGGTACTCTGCCAACACTGGTGATTATGTGAAAGGATGACGGTACTCTTCCAACACTTGGGATAGTGTGAAAGGA